>NW_025239286.1:1870-3945 GCF_018294505.1 Triticum aestivum
AAAAAATGTAATTCAACTAACCTAAAATGCACACTAACCTAACATCTAATGCACTAACTTAAATCAGAGAATGTTCAAATAAACTAGTATTGCTTGGGTTTTTTTAAGAAATGTTCAAATAGAAAATTTAGAAAAAAAAATTAATTTTGTTCAAATAGAAAATCAGAGAATGTTCAAATATGAACTAAAATAATCCTAAACCTAAACGAAACCTCTCCTCCTCCCTTTTTTTCTTCTTCTTTTTTTTCATCCTAAAACTTTATGAACAAAATTACAATAGAAAAAAACAATAAAAATTGTATGAACAAAAGAAAAATTCTATGAACAAAATTACAACAGGAAAAAATCATAAAAATTCTATAAAAAAATGACATATTCTTTGCATATGAACATACAAACATTTGCATATTCTACAATAATATCACCCAGAAAAATCTATGAACAGAAAAAGATCCTAACTTTTGCATATGAACATACATACATCATCATCATCATCAGTTCGGAGCTCATATGCAGAAGTTATGGCAGTTTTGGTTTCCTAGCGGTAGTACCGCGGCCAGAGCGGCAGTACCGCTTATCACCCCAAGCGGTAGTACCGCTGTCCAAAGCGGTAGTACCGCCTATGGCCATAAGCGGTAGTACGGCTACAGTTCCGCGCTGGTACCGCCTCAATTTTGGGTCTTGCATTTTTGTGTCGAGTTTTGCAGTAGTTGCACGGCAGTAAGGCACGGCAGTTCCACCTATAAGCGGTAGTACCGCCCTGATGGGCGGTAGTACCGCCTATAAGCGGTAGTACCGCTCCGGTCGGGCGGTAGTACCGCTACTGTTTTTTGGTCCCGTGTTCTGCTCCTCCAGCGGTAGTACCGCTGGGGTGCGCGGTAGTACCGCTTATAAGCGGTACTACCGCCCCAAGGTTCATGTTTGGTTGCTCCTTTTCCCTGCTTCTTCCGCCAGAGCGGTAGTACCGCTCGTGGAGCGGTAGTACCGCTCGTGTGCGGGCTGAGCACATAACGGTTGGATTTTTCCCCTTCTATAAAAGGGGGTCTTCTTCCCAAATGAACCTTATCTTTTGAGCTCGTGTTCTTCCCCCATTGTTGACCTTCTTCGAGCTTGCTAACTCTCAATCCCTCCATGGATTCTTGCTAGTTTTTGAGGGAAAAGAGAGAGGAGATCTAGATCCACATTTCCACCAATCACTTTCTCCTCTATGTGAGGGGAACCCCTTGGATCTAGATCTTGGAGTTCTTTGTGTTCTCCTTCTTGTTCTTCCTCTCATTTTCCTCCCTAGCATTAGTTGCTTCAGTGGGATTTGAGAGAGAAGGACTTGGGCACTCCGTGTGCCCTTGCCATTGCATTTGGTGCATCGGTTTGAGTTCTCCACGGTGATACGTGGAAGTTACAAGTTGAGAAGCTTATTACTCTTGGGTGCTTGGTGCCCTTGAGCTTGTTCCTCTTGGGTGCTTGGGCGCCCTAGACGGTTGGTGGTGTTCGGAGCTCAATCATTGTGGTGTAAAGCTCCGGGCAAGCGTCGGGGTCTCCAATTAGGTTGTGGAGATCGCCCCGAGCAATTTGACGGGTACCGGTGACCGCCCCCAAGGGTTGCCAAAGTGTACGGGTTCAGTGACCGCCCCCAAGGGTTTCCATTTGTACGGGTTCGGTGACCGCCCTCAAGGGTCCCTTAGTGGAATCACGGCATCTTGCATTGTGCGAGGGCGTGAGGAGATTACGATGGCCCTAGTGGCTTCTTGGGGAGCATTGTGCCTCCACACCGCTCCAAACGGAGATTAGCATCCGCAAGGGTGTGAACTTCGGGATACATCGTCGTCTCCGCGTGTCTCGGTTATCTCTTACCCGAACCCTTTACTTATGCACTTTACTTTGTGATAGCCATATTGTTTCTTGTCATATATCTTGCTATCACTTAGTTGTTTATCTTGCTTAGCATAAGTCGTTGGTGCACATAGGTGAGCCTAGTTGTTGTAGGTTTTGTGCTTGTCAAATTAACCGCTAGGTTTATTCCGCATTTGTTCAAGCCTAAACCGTAATTATTTTAAAACGCCTATTCACCCCCCCCC
>NW_025239287.1:0-3945 GCF_018294505.1 Triticum aestivum
AAACGACCGTGGAAAGGCGGACCACTAGACGTCGAACCCCAATCTCATATCATGCATCTGTCGAAAAGATATTCTAGGAGCTACTTGAATTAAGAAACTTTCTGGTTATGCAATCTGGTGTTGAGGATACAGGGGAAGCAATATACATCTCACCCAAAACTAACAATACCTACATCCAAGTTGTATCCATCCGTCAACACATAACCAAGAAACCTTTGGAAATCATGTACCTCAACCTTCGAAAAGCATCCGTTATACGAGTTATGGCAATACTTCCGAACTCCCGCCCCAGTACTGGGTGGCGTCGAGGTTATCTCACCAACAACTACATAAAAGAGATTTTCGATGTCGGCAAAACTCAGGTATTCCAGAACTGCAACGATAAAATTGTGACGACAACACCTCGAAGCTCAACTCCCCGGGTCACTGCCACATAAAAGACAGGAGGCACCAAGAACAATGTTCTCGTCACAAAACCATCGAAACGATTCCAAGATATCGCGTGATCCTAAAAAAATTAGTGAAATTTGAGGAGAGGAAAGTCAAAACATCTACGTCAGGAGACCTCACCAGAGCGATGAAGGGACTGAGGAGTAAAAAGAATCCTACTCTCCGATATATATAATCCTAAGACTCAAAACAATTTTTTTTCTAGACTCAACAATGCCAGCAAACAATCAAGCAGGGGGCTCCTAAGTCGGGGATGGCTCTGATTACCAACTTGTAACACCCACGATGCGGCTATACCTCCCACGTGTCGAAGCACGACTTAGAGGCATAACCGCATTGTGGTTTTGTCGCAAGAAGGGTCATCTTCACACAATCCCATGTAATGAACAAGACTGGGATAAAGAGTTGGCTTACAACCGCCACTTCACACAATGAACATAACTAAATCATACATCATTCAGAGTACACACATAGTCCGACTACGGAAAAAACCAAAAGAAAAGAAGATAACCCAACTGCTAGATCCCCGATCATCCCAACTGGGCTCCACTACTGATCAACATGAAATGAAACATAACAACGACCAAGATTTTCCTTGAGCTCCCATCTGAGCTCGGTTGCATCACCTGCACTGGTATCATCGGCACCTGCAACTGTTGTGATAGTATCTGGTGAGTCACGAGGACTCAGCAATCTCAAAACCCGCGAGATCAAGACTATTTAAGCTTATGGGAAAGGAAGGGGTAAAGTGGTGAGGTTGCACCAGAGACTAAGCATATATGGTGGCTGACATACGCAAATAAGAGCGAGAAGAGAGCAAATGGAACGGTCGTGAAGCTAGCAATGATCAAGAAGTGATCCTGAACTCCTACTTACGTCAAACATAACCCAAAACCGTGTTCACTTCCCGGACTCTGCCAAAAAGAGACCATCACAGCTACACACGCTGTTGATGTATTTTAAAGAGGTCAAGTGTCAAGTTAACTACAACCGGACATTAACAAATTTCCATCTGCCTCATAACCGCGGGCACGGCTTTCGAAAGTTTAAACCCTGCAGGGGTGTCCCAACTTAGCCCATCATAAGCTCTCACGGTCAACGAAGGATATTCCTTCTCCCAGGAAGACCCGATCAGACACGGAATCCCGGTTTACAAGACATTTCGACAATGGTAAAACAAGACCAGCAAGACCACCCGACTGTGCCGACAAATCCCGATAGGAGCTGCACATATCTCGTTCTCAGGGCACATCGGATATGCTAAGCGTACAGGTACCGACGTAATCCAAGTTGCCAAGGAATGGTCCCGCACGGTGCTCTAGTTTGGACCAACACTCGGAGGAGCACTGGCCCGGGGGGTAAAATAAAGATGACCCTTGAGTCTGCAGAACCCAAGGGAAAAAGGCTTAGGTGCAAATTTTAAAACCAATGTTGGGCCTTGCTGGAGGAGTTTTATTCAAAGCGAACTGTCAAGGGGGTCCCATAAATCACCCAACCGCGTAAGGAACGCAAAATCCAGGAACATAACACGGGCATGACGGAAACTAGGGCGGCAAGAGTGGAACAAAACAGCAGGCATAAGGCCGAGTCTTCCACCCTTTACCAAGTATATAGATGCATTAATTAAATAAGAGATATTGTGATATCCCAACATAATCCTGTCCATCATGGAGCAATCTTCAACTTCACCTGCCACTAACAATGCTATAAGAGGGGCTGAGCGAAGTGGTAACATAGCCAATCAATGGTTTGCTAGGAATGGTGAAAAGGTTAGAGGCTGACATGGCAATATGGGAGGCACGATAATCAAGTGATAGGTAGCGCAGCATAGCGATAGAACGGAGCAACTAGCAAGCAAAGATAGAAGTGATATCAAGGGTAATGGTCATCTTGCCTGCAATCCCGCAAGGAAGAAGAACGAGTCCATGAAGAAGACAAACGAACGTAGTCGAACGAATCCTCACAACTTCGGAACGAAACCGAAGCTAACGAGAGAAGCAAACCGGAAAGAAGCAAACAACATGGTAAACACACAAGCACAAACATGTCATGATGCACAAACAAGTATGATGCATGTCCGGTTTAATGAGGCATGGCATGGCAATATGCACAAACAACACTACAAGTTAAGTGGAGCATCAATATGCAACGAGTTGCATATTGACGAAACACCACATCAATTATTTAGTTCTCTCTCGGTTATGTACTCAACAATATTAAATGTTATTAAACATGGCAAGGGGTGAAGCATAATTAAACTAACTATTTAGGCAAGTTTAAATGAGGCCGGAAATAAAAAACAACAATTCCGGAAAATCCCCATATGTCATTTACAAATTTAATGCAACAACAATTTTAAACATTTAAATGTTGTTAACATGATGCGGATGACATATAGAAGTTATATGCAATTTTTATGAAAATGTTGACATGATCATGATACGAGGCATTTGTCGCCATGGCAGAAGGAAAAAGGTGCCATAGCGGTGAAATGGAAATGGTGCCATGGCAACATTCCGGTCCCGATAACTCATGGAGGTACCGGTGCAAAAGGAAGTGTGACGTGAGCGAGTCATGCAAGATGGTACGGTGATCCCAGATTTCGGGTTCCCACGGGACGGAGGCATGGCAAACGTGGAACGTGCACGAAACAAACGGGCACGGTGCAAACATATCGTACATCTCATACATGTAAGGGCATCTCATCGCGGACTTCTCGGGTTATACCTTTGAAGCGTGCGTTACGAGCGGAACGAGTTCGATACGATGTAGAGGAAGTAGTCATTCACGGGACGGTCGTAGAGGAAGTAGTGGTTCACGGACGTCGTGGAAGTACTCGTTCGCAACGACGGTAGAGGTACTCGCGATCTTGGCGATGGTAGTGGTACATCTCGTAGTGGAAGTAGTTGTTCATGTCCCGTGGATGTTCGGGGTCCACGGGGTCTTCGAGGGTCGACGGTAGTGGTACACGTTTCGGAAGCAGTTCACGACGATGGTAGTCGAACTTGGTGATCCGAAGGGGTACTTGGCGGATGACGACCGTAGTTGTACTTGGGGAAAAACTCCCGGAGACGATGCTTGGCGGTCCTGGTGTGGTCTTGGCGTCCAAGTAGTCGATCTTGCCGGCCTTGACGGTCCAACACAAAACAACACAAGTGCCTCGGGATGCCAACAAGGAGGCGATGGTGGTGGTCCATGGTAGGAAGCGATCACCAGGCTCGTGGTGACAACGACGAAGAACAGAGGCGCGCGGAGAAGTAGCAATCCGGCGATGGAGCAGAGGCATCCATGGCCAGCGACCCAAGGCGTCGAAGATGGCCGGAACTGGGCCAGCTCGGGTTGGGGAGGCGAGGCGGAGAAGATTCGGGAGGAGGCGGTGGAGGCCGGCTCCGAGGCGGACGAGCGCGGGTCAACGGGGCGCAGAGGAGGCTGGGGCACGCGCCGGAGTTGACGAGCTCCTGGTCGAGCGGGGAGCTCGGGCGAGGCAGTGGCACC
>NW_025239288.1:0-3945 GCF_018294505.1 Triticum aestivum
AAACGACCGTGGAAAGGCGGACCACTAGACGTCGAACCCCAATCTCATATCATGCATCTGTCGAAAAGATATTCTAGGAGCTACTTGAATTAAGAAACTTTCTGGTTATGCAATCTGGTGTTGAGGATACAGGGGAAGCAATATACATCTCACCCAAAACTAACAATACCTACATCCAAGTTGTATCCATCCGTCAACACATAACCAAGAAACCTTTGGAAATCATGTACCTCAACCTTCGAAAAGCATCCGTTATACGAGTTATGGCAATACTTCCGAACTCCCGCCCCAGTACTGGGTGGCGTCGAGGTTATCTCACCAACAACTACATAAAAGAGATTTTCGATGTCGGCAAAACTCAGGTATTCCAGAACTGCAACGATAAAATTGTGACGACAACACCTCGAAGCTCAACTCCCCGGGTCACTGCCACATAAAAGACAGGAGGCACCAAGAACAATGTTCTCGTCACAAAACCATCGAAACGATTCCAAGATATCGCGTGATCCTAAAAAAATTAGTGAAATTTGAGGAGAGGAAAGTCAAAACATCTACGTCAGGAGACCTCACCAGAGCGATGAAGGGACTGAGGAGTAAAAAGAATCCTACTCTCCGATATATATAATCCTAAGACTCAAAACAATTTTTTTTCTAGACTCAACAATGCCAGCAAACAATCAAGCAGGGGGCTCCTAAGTCGGGGATGGCTCTGATTACCAACTTGTAACACCCACGATGCGGCTATACCTCCCACGTGTCGAAGCACGACTTAGAGGCATAACCGCATTGTGGTTTTGTCGCAAGAAGGGTCATCTTCACACAATCCCATGTAATGAACAAGACTGGGATAAAGAGTTGGCTTACAACCGCCACTTCACACAATGAACATAACTAAATCATACATCATTCAGAGTACACACATAGTCCGACTACGGAAAAAACCAAAAGAAAAGAAGATAACCCAACTGCTAGATCCCCGATCATCCCAACTGGGCTCCACTACTGATCAACATGAAATGAAACATAACAACGACCAAGATTTTCCTTGAGCTCCCATCTGAGCTCGGTTGCATCACCTGCACTGGTATCATCGGCACCTGCAACTGTTGTGATAGTATCTGGTGAGTCACGAGGACTCAGCAATCTCAAAACCCGCGAGATCAAGACTATTTAAGCTTATGGGAAAGGAAGGGGTAAAGTGGTGAGGTTGCACCAGAGACTAAGCATATATGGTGGCTGACATACGCAAATAAGAGCGAGAAGAGAGCAAATGGAACGGTCGTGAAGCTAGCAATGATCAAGAAGTGATCCTGAACTCCTACTTACGTCAAACATAACCCAAAACCGTGTTCACTTCCCGGACTCTGCCAAAAAGAGACCATCACAGCTACACACGCTGTTGATGTATTTTAAAGAGGTCAAGTGTCAAGTTAACTACAACCGGACATTAACAAATTTCCATCTGCCTCATAACCGCGGGCACGGCTTTCGAAAGTTTAAACCCTGCAGGGGTGTCCCAACTTAGCCCATCATAAGCTCTCACGGTCAACGAAGGATATTCCTTCTCCCAGGAAGACCCGATCAGACACGGAATCCCGGTTTACAAGACATTTCGACAATGGTAAAACAAGACCAGCAAGACCACCCGACTGTGCCGACAAATCCCGATAGGAGCTGCACATATCTCGTTCTCAGGGCACATCGGATATGCTAAGCGTACAGGTACCGACGTAATCCAAGTTGCCAAGGAATGGTCCCGCACGGTGCTCTAGTTTGGACCAACACTCGGAGGAGCACTGGCCCGGGGGGTAAAATAAAGATGACCCTTGAGTCTGCAGAACCCAAGGGAAAAAGGCTTAGGTGCAAATTTTAAAACCAATGTTGGGCCTTGCTGGAGGAGTTTTATTCAAAGCGAACTGTCAAGGGGGTCCCATAAATCACCCAACCGCGTAAGGAACGCAAAATCCAGGAACATAACACGGGCATGACGGAAACTAGGGCGGCAAGAGTGGAACAAAACAGCAGGCATAAGGCCGAGTCTTCCACCCTTTACCAAGTATATAGATGCATTAATTAAATAAGAGATATTGTGATATCCCAACATAATCCTGTCCATCATGGAGCAATCTTCAACTTCACCTGCCACTAACAATGCTATAAGAGGGGCTGAGCGAAGTGGTAACATAGCCAATCAATGGTTTGCTAGGAATGGTGAAAAGGTTAGAGGCTGACATGGCAATATGGGAGGCACGATAATCAAGTGATAGGTAGCGCAGCATAGCGATAGAACGGAGCAACTAGCAAGCAAAGATAGAAGTGATATCAAGGGTAATGGTCATCTTGCCTGCAATCCCGCAAGGAAGAAGAACGAGTCCATGAAGAAGACAAACGAACGTAGTCGAACGAATCCTCACAACTTCGGAACGAAACCGAAGCTAACGAGAGAAGCAAACCGGAAAGAAGCAAACAACATGGTAAACACACAAGCACAAACATGTCATGATGCACAAACAAGTATGATGCATGTCCGGTTTAATGAGGCATGGCATGGCAATATGCACAAACAACACTACAAGTTAAGTGGAGCATCAATATGCAACGAGTTGCATATTGACGAAACACCACATCAATTATTTAGTTCTCTCTCGGTTATGTACTCAACAATATTAAATGTTATTAAACATGGCAAGGGGTGAAGCATAATTAAACTAACTATTTAGGCAAGTTTAAATGAGGCCGGAAATAAAAAACAACAATTCCGGAAAATCCCCATATGTCATTTACAAATTTAATGCAACAACAATTTTAAACATTTAAATGTTGTTAACATGATGCGGATGACATATAGAAGTTATATGCAATTTTTATGAAAATGTTGACATGATCATGATACGAGGCATTTGTCGCCATGGCAGAAGGAAAAAGGTGCCATAGCGGTGAAATGGAAATGGTGCCATGGCAACATTCCGGTCCCGATAACTCATGGAGGTACCGGTGCAAAAGGAAGTGTGACGTGAGCGAGTCATGCAAGATGGTACGGTGATCCCAGATTTCGGGTTCCCACGGGACGGAGGCATGGCAAACGTGGAACGTGCACGAAACAAACGGGCACGGTGCAAACATATCGTACATCTCATACATGTAAGGGCATCTCATCGCGGACTTCTCGGGTTATACCTTTGAAGCGTGCGTTACGAGCGGAACGAGTTCGATACGATGTAGAGGAAGTAGTCATTCACGGGACGGTCGTAGAGGAAGTAGTGGTTCACGGACGTCGTGGAAGTACTCGTTCGCAACGACGGTAGAGGTACTCGCGATCTTGGCGATGGTAGTGGTACATCTCGTAGTGGAAGTAGTTGTTCATGTCCCGTGGATGTTCGGGGTCCACGGGGTCTTCGAGGGTTCACGGTAGTGGTACACGTTTCGGAAGCAGTTCACGACGATGGTAGTCGAACTTGGTGATCCGAAGGGGTACTTGGCGGATGACGACCGTAGTTGTACTTGGGGAAAAACTCCCGGAGACGATGCTTGGCGGTCCTGGTGTGGTCTTGGCGTCCAAGTAGTCGATCTTGCCGGCCTTGACGGTCCAACACAAAACAACACAAGTGCCTCGGGATGCCAACAAGGAGGCGATGGTGGTGGTCCATGGTAGGAAGCGATCACCAGGCTCGTGGTGACAACGACGAAGAACAGAGGCGCGCGGAGAAGTAGCAATCCGGCGATGGAGCAGAGGCATCCATGGCCAGCGACCCAAGGCGTCGAAGATGGCCGGAACTGGGCCAGCTCGGGTTGGGGAGGCGAGGCGGAGAAGATTCGGGAGGAGGCGGTGGAGGCCGGCTCCGAGGCGGACGAGCGCGGGTCAACGGGGCGCAGAGGAGGCTGGGGCACGCGCCGGAGTTGACGAGCTCCTGGTCGAGCGGGGAGCTCGGGCGAGGCAGTGGCACC
>NW_025239289.1:0-1475 GCF_018294505.1 Triticum aestivum
TTTATTCATGCTATAATTGTGTTATCCGGAAATCGTAATACATGTGTGAATAACAGACACCAACATGTCCCTAGTAAGCCTCTAGTTGACTAGCTCGTTGATCAATAGATAGTCATGGTTTCCTGGCTATGGACATTGGATGTCATTGATAACGGGATCACATCATTAGGATAATGATGTGATGGACAAGACCCAATCCTAAACATAGCACAAGATCGTATAGTTCGTTTGCTAGAGTTTTTGCAATGTCAAAGTATCTCTTCCTTCGACCATGAGATCGTATAACTCCTGGATACCGTAGGAGTGCTTTGGGTGTATCAAACGTCACAACGTAACTGGGTGACTATAAAGGTGCACTACAGGTATCTCCGAAAGTATCTATTGTTTTATATGGATCGAGACTGGGATTTGTCACTCCGTATGACGGAGAGATATCACTGGGCCCACTCAGTAATGCATCATCATAATGAGCTCAAAGTAACCAAGTGTTTGGTCACGAGATCATGCATTACGGTACGAGTAAAGTGACTTGCCGGTAACAAGATTGAACGAGGTATTGGGATACCGACGATCGAATCTCGGGCAAGTAACATATCGATTGACAAAGGGAATTGCATACGGGGTTGATTAAATCCTCGACATCGTGGTTCATCCGATGAGATCATCGTGGAGCATGTGGGAGCCAACATGGGTATCCAGATCCCGCTGTTGGTTATTGACCGGAGAGCGATCTCGGTCATGTCTATGATGGGTAACGTTGCAGAAAATAAAAATTTTCCTACTCGTTTCACCAAGATCATCTAGGAGTTCATCTAGCAACGAGTGAATAGATGCATCTACATACCTTGTAGATCGCGAGCAGAAGCGTTCAAAGAACGGGGATGATGTAGTCGAACACGACGTGATTCGAATCACCGGAGATCCTAGCACCGAACGGACGGCACCTCCGCGTTCAACACACGTACGGAACAGCCATGTCTCCTCCTTCTTGATCCAGCAAGGGAGGGAGGAGAGGTTGAGGGAGATGGCACCAGCAGCAGCACGACAGCGTGGTGTTGATGGAGCTGCAGTACTCCGGCAGAGCTTCGCTAAGCAATAAGGAGGTGGAGGAGGTGTTGGGGAGGGAGAAGGAGGCAACCAAAGGCCAAGGACTCAAGGTATGAAGTCCCTCCTCTCCCCCACTATATATAGGGGTGCCAAGGGGGGTGGCCGGCCCTAGGAGATCCAATCTCCTAGGGGGTGCGGCGGCCAAGGGGGGTTTCCCTCCCCCCCAAGGCACCTAGGAGGTGCCTTACCCTCCTAGGACTCTTTCCCCCTTAAACCCTAGGCGCATGGGCCTATGTGGGGCTGGTGCCCTTGGCCCAAGCAGGCCAAGGCGCACCCCCTACAGCCCATGTGGCCCCCGGGGATGGGTGGCCCCACCCGGTGGGCCCCCGGGACCCCTCCGGTGGTCCCGGTACAATACCGATAACCCC
>NW_025239289.1:2509-3944 GCF_018294505.1 Triticum aestivum
TAGGTGCCTTGGGGGGGAGGGAAACCCCCCTTGGCCGCCGCACCCCCTAGGAGATTGGATCTCCTAGGGCCGGCCACCCCCCTTGGCACCCCTATATATAGTGGGGGAGAGGAGGGACTTCATACCTTGAGTCCTTGGCCTTTGGTTGCCTCCTTCTCCCTCCCCAACACCTCCTCCACCTCCTTATTGCTTAGCGAAGCTCTGCCGGAGTACTGCAGCTCCATCAACACCACGCCGTCGTGCTGCTGCTGGTGCCATCTCCCTCAACCTCTCCTCCCTCCCTTGCTGGATCAAGAAGGAGGAGACATGGCTGTTCCGTACGTGTGTTGAACGCGGAGGTGCCGTCCGTTCGGTGCTAGGATCTCCGGTGATTCGAATCACGTCGTGTTCGACTACATCATCCCCGTTCTTTGAACGCTTCCGCTCGCGATCTACAAGGTATGTAGATGCATCTATTCACTCGTTGCTAGATGAACTCCTGGATGATCTTGGTGAAACGAGTAGGAAAATTTTTATTTTCTGCAACGTTACCCAACAGTGGCATCATGAGCTAGGTCTATGCGTAGTTCTTCTTGCACGAGTAGAACACAATTGGTTGTGGGCGTAGATTTGTCAACGTTCTTGCCGCTACTAGTCTTATCTTGCTTCAGCGGTATTGTGGGATGAAGCGGCCCGGACCAACCTTACACGTACGCTTACGTGAGACCGGTTCCACCGACTAACATGCACAAGTTGCATAAGGTGGCTGGCGGGTGTCTGTCTCTCCTACTTTAGTTGAAGCGGATTCGATGAAAAGGGTCCTTATGAAGGGTAAATAGAAGTTGACAAATCACGTTGTGGTTTCACGTAGGTAAGAAAACGTTCTTGCTAGAACCCTACTTCAGCCACGTAAAACTTGCAAACAACAATTAGAGGACGTCTAACTTGTTTTTGCAGCAAGTGCTTTGTGATATGATATGGCCAAAGTTGTGATGAATGATGAATGCTCTATATGTCATGTATGAGATGTTCATGCTATTGTAATAGGAATCACGACTTGCATGTCGATGAGTATGACAACCGGCAGGAGCCATAGGAGTTGTCTTTATTTTTTGTATGACCTGTGTGTCATTAAAGAACGCCATGTAAACTACTTTACTTTATTACTAAACGCGTTAGTCATAGAAGTAGAAGTAGTCGTTGGCGTGACAACTTCATGAAGACACGATGATGGAGATCATGATGATGGAGATCATGGTGTCATGCCGGTGACAAGATGATCATGGAGCCCCGAAGATGAAGATCGAAGGAGCTATATGATATTGGCCATATCATGTCACTACTTTATATAATTGCATGTGATGTTTATTATGTTTTATGCATCTTGTTTACTTAGAACGACGGTAGTAAATAAGATGATCCCTTACAAAATTTCAAGAAGTGTTCTCCCCTAACT
>NW_025239290.1:0-3943 GCF_018294505.1 Triticum aestivum
ATATGCAATATTTTTGGTCATATCCAAGGTAGTCATGTCCTCATCATCCTCCCCTTCTTGAAAATAAAGCCGTCCTCGGCGTTGCTTAATCTGAAATGTGGCTAACAAAAGAGACAAGGTGTACATGTTGTATATGTATATGTCATCCATTTTTACTTTCCTTGATTTTTGCATATATGACACATGAATAGATGAGTAACTTGCATAGTTCATAAAATCTAAAGCCAAAAAATTAGCACAAGAAGTAGAAGGCATGAAAATATTGCAACTCAGTTTGCACATATAAGTGAAGCTCTTATTCATTTCAAAAGATTGACAATGTTCATCATTAAACCATCCCAACATTGGTGAATAAACCTTACTTGCATCAAATTTACATGCTACAACATGCTTAAATAAGCAAACATGCAATAAGTCATTCAACACAGAATCATCACCAAGATTAGAGGTCATATCAAAACAATTAAACATTGGTTCTTTTGCATCAATAGTTAATTCAATGGGTGCACTCTAAATTGTTGGTATTTCAGTTGTTTGATCACATGGCAAAGTCAAATTATCAACGTAGTCCTCTAAAATAGGTGGTGTGATCAAAGTAGTGGGTAGCTCATCAGATGGTGCATTCAAATTGACAAGGCATTCATCATTCTCATGTAGAGATGGAAGATCAGTACCTTTGTCATTACCTCTTATGATAGACTCAGATGATGTAGCCACTCTCGGGGGCGATGTGTCACATGGTGAAGGTGATGTAGTCCTGACAACAACGGATGTGGTTGTCATAGTATGCCTAGTAGTTGAAGGAACAATCATATCAACTCTTGGAATGTGCACCGTGCGCTTGTTCTCCTCGTGGCCAACACGTCGTTTTATTTCCTGTTCAGCTTTGCAAGCAAGATGAAACAAATGGTCCATAGGATAACACTCTTCATGAATTAGTATCTCTTGAATATCACGGTTTAATCCTCCCCAAAATCTATCCATAAAATCATCTTCACTTTCTTCTAAAGAGGAATGCAACAAGGTAGTTTGTAAATCATCATAATATTTTGTTACAGTTTCACTACCTTGTTTTAAGTGTTGCAACTTCTTAATCATGTCACGAGTATAATAAGCAGGGACGAAAGTATGTCGCATGGCAAGTTTCAAATCATCCCAAGTAGTAGGTATATAATCAGGGTGTAACCGACAATATTCACTCCACCAAACCAAAGCATAACCAGTGAAAGAACCAACCGCAACCTTAACCTTTTTATGTTCATCGAAATTATGGGAAGCAAATATATTTTTTATGTCGAAGTCCCATTCAATATATAAAGCAGCTTTAAAACGGCCATTAAATGGTGGTATAGATACATTAACCTGATCATGTGCATTTGGATGTTTGTGCACCTCTCGTGACGGTTGTGGTATTTGCAAAGGTGGTGGCACGTCTCCCGCGATCGACAAAGCCCATGAATTGACTCTGGATCCTGTCATGATTAGTAGAACAAGAAACAAAACCCAAAAATAATGTTCCTATAACTACTAGGATGTGGTGGTAAAACACTCACAGTAAAGCAAATATCAATGTCTTACAAGTTCTTACCATGCAGCAGGCGGTGATCGGCAACCAGCGGTGTCAAGTAACTCTGAATATTGAGTAAAGCGATTGCCAGGGGAGCGTACGGATACACGGTGTAGAAATATGTGGAGCTGGGTTGGCTATATATGGTAGCAAAAGATTAGCAATAATCAATTCAAAGATGCAATGTTGAATAAACACTCAACGACGGTACTGTGCTGGTCCTAGGCTAGACCGGACTAGAGACGCGAGCCTAGAACACTAATGAGGTCACGGCGTAGCACAACTAGCATCAATGAAGGATACTAAGTAGCTCTTGACAGCAAGATATAAGTGAAGATCACAACAGCAGTGAAGATAATGAGGTGAAACAACAGCCAAGCAGGATATATCAACAACTTTGTCTCCAACTTTCCTCTGAAAAAGTTTGTGCCGATTTTTTGTTTTTTTTTCTTCTCTCTTTTTTTTCCTCACACTTTTTTTTTCTTTCTCTCCTTTTTTTTCTCTGACTTTTTTTTCCTTTTTTTTCTCTCGTTTTTTTTCTCTCTTTTTTTCTCCCTCTTTCCAAAACAAACTAGATAAGATGCAGATTGGATCAAGTGAAGATGTGAACGATCTCAACTATTATTATGACAATGAATGGTGGGTAGCACGTGGTGGAAATTGATGGATGGGTGGTGGACAGCGGAAGAGATAATGATGCAGCGGTGGCGTGACTAATGTGAACAGAACTCGAAACTCTAAACGAACTAGACACTAAGACCAGCAACTCGACACGACGATGCAACCGATAATTCAACTATGCAAGCAATGAAATGAAAATTGCAAAGGCTCAGACTGGCTTGGACCAAGGATGAATAGATCTAACTCTTTTTTGTGGCTTTTTCTTGGACAATAGGTAAGAAAATAAATCTAATCTAGGAAAACTGGAAATTCTCACCGAGCAACCTGAAAACTGATACCACTTGATATAGGCGAGGGTCCCGATCTTTCGATGAGATGATAACTATCGATTTGGTGGAGACGACTTTGACGATCCGACTACAAACGTGCACGACATTGCGCCTTAGCAATCGCTAAACCAATCTCCAGAGGTTATTGACCACGCCGGTGCACGATCAACCTGACCACGAAGGTCTATTCCTGCAAGCAATCGAAGAACGAGCAAGAATATGATAAAAGCAATCTGAATATTGCAAATATGTATGAAGTATTGATAAAGGTGGGGATCCGAAAGCGGTCTTGGTCTGGTCGTTGGACACAAACGAAGTACACGAAGTTGCGTTGGCTAACTTTTAACTAAACAAATCCCAAGGAAAAGCTACTAGATGGATCTACTTATATAGGAGCAAGGGGTGGCGGCCAAGGAGGTGGGAGGACGTCCCAAGGCAGCCTAAAACTAAATCTAGGTCGTACAAGGCCAATGGGCCCAAGTGGAGGTGATGTAAGACCTTTGGACTTGTAGTTTGACTCGGATTCTGCTGCAGCATCAGATTGTTTCGTCCACAACTCAACGCTCCGGACGAATTTGATGGTGATTCCAATTGGGTTGGAAAGTGCACGAAATCTAGTTTCCAACAAAAAAAGAATCACCCAATTCGGAGTCCGTATGAAAAACTTGTGTGCGTTTTGAGTCAGGTATGTCTGTGCAGTCCGAATCTGAATCCAGAACGTGAGAGACTTGGACTCTATCTTCTCTTGGGCCAAAAGTGACGTGAGAGAACTTTTTGGACAACAAATAAACATCTCTTTCTTCCTTATCTTCATATGTGGATTGTACAAATGTCCCATACACCTGCAATTAGACAAAATACAAAAGTGTGTGAAGTATTTTTGTTCTGGATAACATAAATAGATTATTGAATAGTTTGCATTAGAAATCACCTGACAAATATGCATATATGCAATATTTTTGGTCATATCCAAGGTAGTCATGTCCTCATCATCGAGGCATTGAGCATCGAATCGACCTCATCCCCGGAGCGCCACTTCCAAACAAAGCTCCATACCGTGTCAACCCCGAAGAGACAAGGGAAATCCAACGGCAAGTACAACAACTCATCGACAACGGTCATGTACGTGAAAGCTTAAGCCCTTGTGCCGTTCCCGTTATACTTGTGCCTAAGCCCGATGGAAGTTTCCGCTTGTGTTCCGATTGTAGACCTATAAATGCTATTACCGTTCGCTATAGGCACCCCATTCCTCGCTTAGATGATATGCTTGATGAACTTAGCGGAGCCAACTTTTTCTCAAAAATAGATCTTAAAAGTGGCTATTATCAAATTCGCATTCAAGAAGGTGATGAATGGAAAACTGCTTTCAAAACTAAATTTGGCTTGTATGAGTGGTTAGTCATGCCTATGGGTCTATCGGAAGCTC
>NW_025239291.1:0-3943 GCF_018294505.1 Triticum aestivum
ATTGACAGGTCGGTAATCTACAACCATCCGGTCCGTACCATCCTTCTTCTTGACGAATAGGACGGGGCAAGCCCACGGAGATGAACTAGGGCGGATGAAACCCTTTTTCAAGGACTCATCGAGTTGTTTCTTAAGCTCGGCTAGTTCTAGGGGTGCCATCTTATAGGGTCTTCTAGCAATCGGAACGGTTCCTGGAATGAGATCTATTACGAACTCAACATCCCTGTCAGGTGGAACACCTGGCAATTCCTCTGGGAAGACATCCGGGAAGTCACAGACTACCGGCACGTCCTCAAGGTCTGGCAAAGGGCTGGCGTTAAGAGAATATAATTGTCGCTTGGCTATTCGGGTCAAGACATTGACTATCGTCCCCGAAGGATGGGTGAGTTGAACAGTCCTAGAGAAGCAATCAATTTTGGCTTGATGAGCTGACATCCAGTCCATACCCAAAATGATATTAATATCTGAAGATTTAAGGGCTATCAAAGATGCGAGAAAAACAAGTCTATCGACTTGGATTTCATTTCCATGGCTTACTCTAGAAGTTTTCCATTTGGATCCCGGAGTTTGAATTACCATAGAGGTTGGCATATCACCGAATGCGATGTTATGCAAGCGAGCATAGTTTTCAGATATAAAAGAATGAGAGGCTCCTGTATCGAAAAGAACAGATGCCGGGTGGCAATTAACAAGAAGCGTACCGAGAACGACGTTGGGATCCTCTTGAGCTTCTTCGGCAGAGATACAGTTGACATGGCCACGTGAAGCGGCGACCGGCTTGGCGTGGAATATTTTTCCTGTCGGCTTGCCACGGCCAACAGCTTTAGCAGATTGATTGGGGTTGGTCTGGGGGCACTCACGCATATAGTGACCAGATTCCCCACATTTGAAACAAGTCACGGAACTGGTACGTGGAGGAGCATTGTTGGTTGGACCCCCATAGGGCTTGGCTGGAGCAGACTGTTGAACGGGGCGAGGCGCCTGGAAAGATGGCCTCGGTGTGAACCTGGGTGGCAGGGCGGTGTTGGGCACCCACACGCGGCGCTTCTGAGGACCAGCACCGGATGAGGAACCCATGTCACGGCCATGCTTGCGTGTTGCGTCATAGTCAGTCTGGCCAGTTTCAGCACTGATGGCTTTGTTGACAAGTTTCTGAAAAGATGTGCACTCATGCAGACGGAGGTCGCGGCGAAGCTCAGGACTAAGGCCCTTACGGAACCTTGCTTGCTTCTTGGCGTCAGTAGACACTTCCTCAGTTGCATATCGGGCGAGATTACCAAACTCCCTGCTATAGGCATCCACAGAAAGTCGGCCTTGGGTGAAACTGCAAAATTCTTCACGTTTACGGTCCATGAGACCCTCCGGAATGTGATGTTCACGGAAAGCCTCGCTGAACTCAGCCCAAGTAGTGACATGGCCCGCTGGGCGCATAGCTCCATAATTCTCCCACCATAGACTGGCGGGGCCTTCAAGATGATATGCAGAAAAGGTGACCTTGTCAGCCTCCGCTACCAGCGCGGAACGCAGTTTGTGAGAGATACTGCGAAGCCAGTCATCAGCGTCGAGAGGCTCGACGGAGTGGTGGAACGTGGGTGGATGCAATTTGATAAAATCACTGAGTGACACCACGTTAGCCCTCTGATGGTGTGCTGTATTCTGTTCAATACGCTCCAACAAACGGTTGGTCTCCCGCTTGTTTCTCTCAGCTTCCATCATAACCTCGGCTAGTGAAGGGGGATGAGGCAGATTTGCATCCCTGGCTTCACTGCCTTCGGCCTGCTCTTGGGAAGCAGGGTTAGCGCGCGTGTTGACCATCCTAGGTAATCAAGACAATGTTTTAGTCAGGATGATAAAATTCCGACATAGGATACATAATGTAAGGAATAAATCGGAATGCAAGATGATCATCCGTATGACATGGTAGATACAAAAACTGCTTCTTTATTCCATCGTCATACACACCATACAGGGTTTAGTACAAGACCAAACAAAGTACTATTACGGTGAAAAGAGGATTACATCTCATCGGAGGCATTCCAAGCTCCTATACATTATTTTTCTACACCTCCGGAAAGAGTACAAACTAGGTCATATCCCACGAGTCACGCAGGACGATAGACGACACAGCTAGTGTGAACTAGTGATACTACCGCTAACTCAGACCGATCCGTAGTAGTCCTCGTAGAAGTCACCTCCATAGCCTGGAAGCTCAACATGATCATCCGGAAACAGACGGTCTCGCGGAGCTTGTGGACCATAGGGGCTAGGATGAGGCCTTGGACCAACAAACGGTGGCCTGCGGGGACCGCGAGGTGGGGTGATGCCTCCTACATCACGCCAAACCATCACGTCCGGCAGAGCAGATCTCACAGGATAGAGATCGCGCATATCTGAATATCCAGCTTGCACCGCCGGTGCGAACCGAGTCAAAGTAGCCCAGTGGTCAGCACGGGTATTGAAGAGCTCTAACCTTGAGGCCCGATTTTCACGGTCCTTATCCTCGAGCATCTCAGCAGTGGTGCGAGTTCGTGAATCCTCCTGAGTGGAGTCAACATAGATAGCCTGGAGATACCCTTGTGCTCCCGGAAGTGATCCTGGCATATACCGGAAATCAGAGTCCCGAAATAAACCAGATCTGACTCGCATAATGGTCATCATAGAGTAGGCGGCGTCCTGCATAGCCATCTCAATAGTAACCCCGAGTCCATAGGAACAGTGAAGAGGCTCGGTGGATCCAGGATAAGATGGAAATATCCTGACAGTGCAGAGATACTGGCTTTGATTGAAGTCCCGGAATTGCTCTTCGACCGTGTACTCGGGATACCAGCGATATCCAGCCTCAGTCATTACCCTGACCAACTTAGCAGTATGGCCGGGTACATCTAGGCATCGAGTCAGGCGAACCACTTGATTGAGGTCGCGAGTGGCCATCTGAAAGCACAATCATAATGCAAGAGCATTAGAATTTCTAGCAAAATTTCGGCAGCATAACAGCTGTAAATGCTCAAAAAGGATTTTGAGACATTTGACAAAGGATTTCGTACACACTCAACATCATCATATCAAAGTTCTGAACCATTCTGGCTACATAATGTGGTAGTAGAACTGAAGTAGGCTTGTAACCATCAAACTTATAAGGTACTACTGATTAGTAACACGTGATCCTGATAGAGAGAATAGATCCTAATTCCTTAACCCCCGGTGGAAGAATGGACTGACTCAGATCAGAATGTCATAAGGTATAAGGAGTAAAAAGAGCCTTACGTTCCAACCCACAAACAATTCCCCTACATATAACTAAAGAATTTCTAGACTCAACATCGACCAGTTTGGCTTGGAGAACCTACAGGCAGTCCGGCTCTGATGCCAACGCTGTCAGGACCCCGACTCGATGTCACATCGATCTAGCTGGTAACACCTCATATCACTTTGGGGCCTCATGCACGGTATCCCCATGGGTGTCGTCTTACCTTTTCCCGGGACCGTTTGCGCCTTTTGGCTCACGTATATGATAGTGTCGCTAGCATCCATATGATAAAGAGCCCGGGCTGACATGACTAGTCGTAAACCCAAAGTGGCACAGACTTACAGGGACAGGCATCCATGACCCAGCTTCGAACGTGTCGGTCATCAGCAAGTGGGTCCGGGCTGAAGCACTGGGCTAGCAGGACTCCGGTAAACCGGGCTGTAGCGGGCTAACAGGACTCCGGTACTCAAAGCGTGACATTTCCCCGAAGGGACAGACACAGGAACGAAGAAGGACACATGCCGGCCAGCCTAAGTGTTCCAGAGCAGTAGCAAGCTACCATGGCTCAGCGGTAACACTAGGAGACATTTCCCGGTAAGAGAGGCTACTAAAGATAAACAACTAGATAGTCAGATCCCACACATACCAAGCATTTCAATCATACACACAATATGCTCGATATGTGCAAATACAACG
>NW_025239292.1:0-3943 GCF_018294505.1 Triticum aestivum
GTTTATTGCTAATTGCGACGTCTGTCGTCGTGTAAAAGCAGAGCACCAACGGCCTGCTGGCACCCTTCAACCCTTAGCTATTCCTGAATGGAAATGGGATAAAAATTGGTATGGATTTCATTACCGGTTTTCCCAGGACCAAGAGAGGGAATAATGCTATTTTCGTCGTGGTCGATCGTCTTTCCAAAGTAGCCCATTTCTTACCTGTTCGTGAGAGTATAACCGCTAGTCAGCTGGCAGATTTGTACATCTCCCGAATAGTGTCTCTCCATGGTGTTCCTTTGGAAATTAACTCGGATCGAGGAAGTCTTTTCACCTCTCGATTTTGGGAAAGTTTCCAAAATGCTATGGGGACTCGTCTCTCCTTTAGCACCGCCTTCCACCCTCAGTCGAGTGGTCAAGTGGAACGCGTCAACCAGATTCTAGAAGACATGCTTCGAGCCTCTGTTATCTCATTCGGAATGGACTGGGAGAAGTGCCTTCCATTTGCCGAATTCGCTTACAACAACAGCTACCAATCTAGCTTGGGTAAAGCCCCTTTTGAAGTTCTCTATGGACGACGGTGTCGAACACCCCTTAACTGGTCAGAGACCGGGGAAAGAAAATTCTTTGGCCCGGACATGATTCAGGAAGCAGAAGAACAAGTTCGCATCGTTCGTGAAAAGTTGAAAACAGCCCAATCTCATCAAAAGAGTCAATATGACCGAAAACATAAGGCTATGAATTTCGAGGTTGACGAGAAGGCTTATCTTCGGGTCACCCCTCCGAAGGGAACCCATCGTTTCGGTATCAAAGGCAAATTGGCTCCTCGTTACATTGGACCTTTTCGCATCCTCGCCAAACAAGGAGAAGTTGCCTACCAGTTGGAACTACCTCCGCACCTCTCCAGGGTCCACGATGTCTTCCATGTTTCTCAACTCAGGCGTTGCTTCTTGGATCCTATCCGTGAAGTGGACCACGAAACGCTTGATCTCCAAGATAATCTTACATATCGAGAGTACCCCATTCGTATCCTCGATCAGGCCGAACGTACCACCCGACGTCATAATATCAAGTTTCTCAAAGTTCAATGGTCGCACCATTCGGAGGATGAAGCAACCTGGGAAAGGGAGGATCGTCTTCGACTCGAGTATCCCGCCTTCTTCCCGGAGGAAACCAAATCTCGGGACGAGATTCTTTTGAGTGGGGGTGAGTTGTCACATCCTAGTTAGCCATGCATTAGAGTGTTGCATCATGTTTACTCTTTCATCAGAAACTTGAGATGGGGATCTGTGAAACCCTCAGAATCATTTTTTAAAATGATCCAAATAAAAATTTCTCCAAAAAGGTCCAAGAAAATGCTCATGTTGCTCTCTGAAAATATTGGACAGAGATAAAAAAATCAAACCAATATTTTAAGAGCTCATAGGTATTTATTTTGGGCATTTGGAATTAATGCATAAATATTTGCTTTGGAAATATATTTATTATATATATTAATATATGTCCAAATATTATGCCAATTATAAAGGAGCTCTGGAATAATATATCTAGCTCCTGCAAAAATGGGCATAAGTTAATAAAATGATTTAATATTTTATTTAAATCAAAACAAATGTCAGAAATTAGAAAACAGAAATAAATAAAAGAGGGAAACCTTACCTGGGCTCCTCCACTGTGCGGCCCAGCCAGCTGGCTGGCCCAGCCAGCAGCCGGCCCAGCCCACCTCCCTCCTCTGTCGTCTTCGTCCCGACAAAGGGAGGGGAGTGTGGCCGGCGCGCGCGCGCGCCACCGCGCCACGCCACCTCTCTCCCTGCCTGCCTGCCCTCCTCTCCTCGCCTCGATGCCCCTGGACGACGCCACGCCTCCCCCTGCTCTCTCTCACTCTCCCCCGGCTCTTCCCTCCTCTCCCTCGCTCTCTCTCTCACACGGCCGAACACCATCCTCGCCGCCGTTCGTCACAGCAGCCGTCTCCGGCCACCCCTCGCTCCCCCGACTAGCTCAGAAGCTCCGCCACGACCCCCTCTTCCTCCCCACCGCTCCACAGCTCCCCGGAAGCCCTGCATCGCCGCCACGTCGCCGTTCCCCTCTTCGGGCTCCGACCATCGTCGCCGTCGAATTCGTCGTCTCCAGCGCGTCCCCGAGCCCGCTAACCATCCCTGCAGCTCCGCGGTGAGCCCCCGGATCGTTTCCCCCTTCTCCCCTGGTCTCTCCCGACCTCTAGGCCCTAGCCCCACCTTGGCCGAGAGCTCCACGCCGCCGGCGATGTCGCCGTCGTGGCCACGGTCATCGTAGCACCCAACCGAGCACACCATCGTGCTCCACACCTCACCAGGAGCACGTAGCACACACCAACGCCTCCCCAAACCCCCTACAACACCGATTCCGACTGCACCCGAAGTCCGGCGGCTGCAGCCGAGCTCGCCGCCGTCGACTCCGGCCACCCCAGGCTCGGCCACCACCACCGTTCGACGCGCGGGAGCAAGGGCTCTCCAACGAGCCCAAGCACGGCCTCGCCCGTGCCCTGTAGCGCGATCCCGCGTCGCGCCGCCGTCTCGGGCCTCGCCGGCGTCATGTCGCCGGTGGGTTTGACCCACTTTGACCACGGCAGGAACCCCCCTGAGTCCCTGACAGGTGGGCCCAGCCCTGTAGCTAATTAGGATTAGCGCTAACCACTGTTAGTTAACCCTCTGACACTGACCAGTGGGCCCCAGCGCCACTAATCCCTAATTAGGATTAATTTAATTCTGTTAAATCCCCCTGTCACTAACGTGTGGCCCCCACACGTCAGGTTTGACCCCAGCCAGCCACAGTTGACCACTGACGTCATGCTGACGTCATGCTGGCGCAATAATTATAATTTCTGGATTTAATTTAAATCAGGAAATTCCAGAATATTATTTAAACTTCAAAAATTCATAACTTTTATTCTGTAACTCCAAATTGGACAAATTATATATGAAAAATGATCAGAAAAATCCAATCTATCCATCTGTACTATTTTCATGCATGATCAAACAAGTTAAATTGATGTTTTAAGCAGAACAAGAAAAAGCACTTAAAAGAGGCCATGTTTGAGTTTGAAATTTGAATCCTTGATTCAAATTTGTTCAAACCCTTCTGGTTTTAGTTGCATTAGCCCAACACACTCATATTGCCATGTTTCATGCATGCATCATATTGTTGCACATTGTTTGGTGATGCTTGTGTATCGATGTCCTTTGCGACAGGTTCTGCCCCCGAGGAGTACCGTGATTACCCTAATGAAGAACCGTATCAGTGCATCGAACCATCAGGCAAGCAACCAACCATTTGATCATATCGATACAATCCCATGTTCTCGCTCCTGCTCTCTTTTACTGCATTAAGACAACACGTTTCAAACTGCTGTGTGCTACGGTAGTTGAACCCATTTCCTCTGCATGACCTGTCATTGCCACAGTAACTAGATGAAACCCACTAGCATGTGTAGGAGTTGATTGAGCCATGTGTATGTGTTATTCCTACCTTGCTATGCCTGCTATGCTTAGAGTCGTGTCAGGTCTGGTTCATCTGGGTGATGGGCTAGAGTGAAATGTTAATGTCGGTAATGAGAGTGGTGTGGTGAACACGATTTGGTAAAGGTATCGATGAGAGGCCATGTAGGAGTACATGGTGGGTTGTTTCATTGAAGCCGACCCTAAGCACCGAGATCTGTATATGTGATTTAAGATACAGCTACTACCATGCATTGGGCCCTGAAATATGACCCCGCTCGACTTCTTATTCACCCTAGCTCTCTGTCCAGGAGTTGCAAGTAGTTTCTGGTGTTTGTAGCCTACTGGAGGCCGTGGACAGCGCTGACCGTAGGGGTGGGCTGTGATGCGGTAGGTACGTGGCCGGGTGTACCGGATACCCGTTAGGTATCTCGGGAACCCTGTTCACATCGTTCGGGGCCGTATGGGAAACCTCGGCCGGACTCCCT
>NW_025239293.1:0-3943 GCF_018294505.1 Triticum aestivum
AGCGCCTCCCAGTACCACCCCGGCAGAGCCCAGTCCCGGACATGGCCCATCTGGTCAAGCAGGTGTCGTCCTCCGCCGACTCGACGACGAGGATACGGGATAGGCATCGTCCACGTCGATGCGAGAAAAATTGCTTTAACTAAAAAAATAGCAACAAGTTCTTACTAACTAGTTCTATTAATTCAACTAGTTCTTACTAAAAATAAACTTACTATAAATAAAAATATACTAGTACCTAATTAGTACCAAGTTCTTACTAACTAATTAGTACCTAGGAACTACTGCCCTAATTACCATCTAATTTGATGAACCTATAGGGGTGGAAAGTGGTAGCAGATATTCCAATTATCCAACTATAAAGTGAAATAAGTGGTCAAATTTTACTCGTTTTATGATTCATCTTAGAAATTTGATTCGTTTCCACCCTTACATGAACCCTAACTCATTTGAGCCGCATCTACATCCAATTCGTTTTCACTCTTACATGAACCCTAACTAATTTGATGCAACTAAAATATAAAGAAACCCTAGGCAGAGGTAGGGGAGAGGGAGGAGCAGGCGTGCTAACCTCGGGTGCCTGCGATGAGGGAGGGGCAGGCGGCGTCGAGGTCGGGGTCGGGGCTCGGGCGCGCGGCGGATGGCGGCATCGAGATTGGGGTCGGGGGCGGCGTCCGGGGCGGCGTTGAGGTCGGGGGCGGGGGTGGCGTTGAATCTGGGGTTGAGGGCAGCGTAGAGGGTGTGCGGAGAGCGCGCGGCGGCCGACGGGCGACGATGGCGGTGAGAGTGGAGAGTTGGATTTCGGGAAGTGGCCGTGGGGAAGGACGAACCCCGTGGTTAAGTTAGAAGTAGCAGTAGCGCGTTCCAGAAAGGGCGCTACTGCTACGTTAGCTACAGCGCGTTCTGGGATACACGCTACTGCTACTCCTTTCTCTTTTCCCCCTTTTTCATTTAGTTTTCTTCACATTTTATTTTTTTCCTTTCACCTTATTCTATTTCTTTCATTTTCAATTACCTTTCTATTTGCTTTCCATTTAATTTTATATCTTCTAGCAGTAGCGAGTTTAGATTAAAACACGCTGCTACAAAGAAAGTAGCAGTAGAGCGGTTCGTTATAGGTCGCTACTACTATGTGTAGCCTATCGGCTAAGCCGTGGGAATTGTAGTAGTAACGTGTTTAGAACAAGACGCACTACTGCTCGAACTGTATCTGCAGCGCGGTTTGCGCTGGCGCGCTACTGCTACTTAGCACCAGCGTGCTTTTTTGACTCTCGCTACTGCTAAAGTTCTGTGTATAAGGTTTTCCCTAGTAGTGCAGCGTTGCTCCGGCGAACCTCCGTCTTTGCTTGCTGGTGCCCCACTCCTCATCTCTTCATCTCAGTAGTTAGATCCACTCTCCTCCCCTCCATTTCTTCCCCTTTCCTGCCTATACTCTTGCTTGGTCATGTACTCCTTCCCTTCACTCCTCTTCATAGAAAGTAAGCTTTGTACTCTTCCTTGTGTGAGAAGTGTGGTTTGATTGAGAATTTGCAACACCTATTTAATCTAGATGTGTTGTACTTTGTTGGTGTAAACTATTTTTGTTTGCTTTTGCATGCTTATTATATCATATTGCCTGTATTTCTATGATTTTTTATGAATTCATTTCTATATAACCATCCAATTATAATCACACATTATATGACTTCTGTTTTGATGCATATATTAATGTTGCTATGCAATTCTGTAGTTCGACATCCTTCCGTATTGAAACCCGAGAAGGATTTCATGAGCCAATTCCATTAGCACCCAAGCAACCGAATTTTTATTCGTGTCTATTACAATTTCGTGGCTGAATTGGAATTGAAACCAATTTAATACGGAGGTCTCGAATACAAACATAACGTTACACCCCATTAAGATGCCTGTATTGGGGCTCTGTATTGGATTTGGTATTTAAGACATATAGATTCAGTTGTTTGGAGGTAAACAGAACCAACAGAATGAAATCAAAGCAATACAGTCGTTGTATCTCCCGCATGGGAAGAGCCCTTCGAAGATATCTAGCCATGCCCCTCTGATTTCCCTCGAATCACCTTCCCCTGCAAAAAAAAAACATTTGGCTCGCTAGCTAATATCGCACGAATAGAGCCTTTCCGCACCCTCACCCGCACGAGGAGGAGGAAGGGAGACGGCGCCCAGGTAATTGCCCCCACCGGCCGCCCTCCCCAATAACTCCGGCGGACCCGCCTGGCCTGTGCATCTCAATCCCTCGGCAGCTCCCCTCGTCGGTTCTGTTCCTACTCCCTTGGTAGCCCACTTCCTCTGCACGTCGCCGCCATGGATTATATTTGCCGAAGTCGCCGCTTGCTTCCTCTTCCCGTACTCTGGCGACCCACCCTTGCTCCAGCGAACCTCCTTCTTTGCTTGCTGGTGCCCCACTCCAAATCTCCTCATCTCAGCAGTTAGATCCACTCTCCTCCCCTCCGCTTCTTCCCCTCCCTGCCTATATGTATACCCATCTCTATCATATCTCATCCTTGCAATTAACAGTGAAGGGATTGACAACTCCTTTTTCGCGTTGGGTGCAAGTATTTGTTTGTTTGTGTAGGTGCAACTATTGGAGACTTGTGTGTTTCTCCTACTGGATTGATACCTTGGTTCTTAACTGAGGGAAATATTTATCACTACTTTGATGCATCACCCTTTCCTCTTCAAGGGAAAAACCAACGCAAGCTCAAGAAGTAGCATGATTGCACTAGTGAAATTATGAACCTTAGGCCTTGTTTTCAAGCATTGAGACACCTTTTTTCTTAAGTTTGTTACTTGCTAGCTTGTTGCTCTTATTTGTTTAGATTATAAAAGGATATTTATACCATCCATATTACACATCTGTCATCACCTCTTCGCTGGACTATTTCACCTACACAACTAGCAGTTGTATTGGGTGTGTTGGGGACACAAGAGACTATTTGTATTTTTATTCCAAGGTTGTTGGACAGAGAACCATATTCATCCTTCACCTCCAACAGATTGATAAACTGAGGTCATCCACTTGAAGGAAATTTGCTACTGTCCTACAGAAATCCACCCTTGGAGGCCCAACCAAGTCTACAAGAATAAAGTTGCATAGTAGACATGAATACCTCGGTGCTGCACAGAAGTAAGGACAAAGTAACATTAATCGGTTAATGCATCCCCTAAGAGGAAGCAAGAGAATCTAATATGGTCGAGTAGGTCCTCAAGGCTTAAACTATATGTCTGAAGGAAGTCATGTAAGGGCTTGGACAAAGCATAAAACATTGTGTAAATATAACAGTCTTCAAGTACATAAAAGTATGAAGTACCATCAAATAGAAAAACACTACAAGTGACATCAAGCCACCAATCTTTTTAAGAAGCTTAACATCACTACTCTATAAGTCTATCCATGTTGTGGCTCGAGGCAACCCGTCTCGCTAGAACTACTGCTTCCTCAAATAACTATCCAGGTGTAAAATCCGAGGGAACAGTGGTGGCGACCTCTGTGGTATCTATACCTGCTCAGAGCATTTTCAGCTGTGATAACACACTCCGGGCTCCCTCCGGCATAGTAGATTCTTGCCACCTCTCAAAATCGCCGGGACACACGTTGAAAAGGTCAAGCAAGGCGTTTAGACTCACGTCTATGTCCTCCTGAGTACAGAGCATGCCGACTGCTCATGCGAGTTCCTGGGTCATTCACTGGGACAACACAACAGTCCTCTGCAATTTGTCATTAGAGGAGGACGCCGCCATATCCGAAAATATTAATGCACACAAGCATACCAGTCAACAGAGAGCTTAATGCAAGACGAAGGGAAGTATGACTTACAAAGGAAGAAATGTACAATGTGCGGCCTCATCAAGTTTCTGAATCCCTGATTGCACGCCCTTTAACTCAGCCCCTCTCAATGCCCAAGCTCCCTGCCATGATCAGCATCATCCT
>NW_025239294.1:0-3940 GCF_018294505.1 Triticum aestivum
ATAAGAGCACCTGTCGGTCCACATGTCTTCTATTCGCTTGGCATGAAGGACTGGGATGGACTGGCCTGGTTTCCCCCGGTGCACTCGGGCGTGATTACCATTGATCCAGTTTTGGATGTAGATAGACCCTTCCTTTTTCCCAAAGGTGACACTGGGTATCAAACCCACGGAAATGATGCTAATTGAAAGGTGATCCTTGCAACTTTTTGTTGTCATAAAGAATTCAGTTTCCTAAAAAAATCGCACGGGTTTTGGAGACAAAACAATTATAGGAAAATAGGCCAGGGTTAATGTCTTAACTTGCAACCATACACTTGCACTTGGAATTTCATCTAAATATTCAGCATGGTCTTGGTAGACACCATTATTATGCGTTATCAATGTGTATATGTGGGGCATGCATCCTCTTAACCCCATGATGGATCAACAACTTGCATTGTAAAATTGTTCCATCTATTGGACGAAATGATACATGGAGTTGTGTATTCTCTAATACAAAAAAAATATAGCTCATCTAAAAGTAGATATCACATGTAGGCATATACTACAATTGGCACCAAATCATCAAATATAGCATATGCATATCTAAAACAATACATGATTGCAAATTGTGAAGGTTCATGATAAATTAGTCCAGGTATTAGCACAACAATATCAAGTAATTTTGGTACCGGAATATAGGAGAAATCTTGTACCATGCGAGGGTACATTCTAAGCGAACTAGAGTAAGAATATAGGAACAAGCTTTGAATTACTGTCAGTATATTTGGCAGTAAAGATCGACTGAGAACTCTAGCATATATGGAAAATTATAGAATGATTACACTTTTATCATTGTCAGTACTAAGTGCATATTGCATAAAATGCATTAGCGCTATGTTATTACTTCTAGATCTTTTTTTCAAAACACCACCCCATATATTGATTAAAATAAAACATTGTTACAGTCATTTGTTTCAGCATACACCATGAGGGCGGAACACTACTACTAACAAGAGTCCCATCAGAAAGGTTATCAAAACTAAACTTAGCTAACTCATGCGCCACCACATTTGCCTTCCTACTTATCTTAACCAATTTAAAACTTTGAAGAAGTTTTGTGATGCTCGACGCTTCTTTCTCCAGATCAACCAGAGGGTGTCTTTCAAGGAGATCATTTGCTAGGAAAAAACATACACAAAGGAACAATCACTTACCAAAATAATCAATCAATATCTAATTTCTTATCTGAAGTTAATATTATATGTTTCTCAACCAATCAACACATCCCAGAAGTTATCAGACGAAAAGAAATCTCGTTCAATTTATCGACAATCATTTGATACAATGATATGTTCCTTAGTTCAAGGCATTCCATAATGGTTCTTAATTGTGACATTTATTTGCTTGGTTCTGGTAATCTTCCATCACATGGACTATTCTCTCTTTGTCTACCTTACTCTCATAAAATATAATGAAGGACTGTATGGTTGATTGCCTTTCCACATCCTCTAAATGCAAGTAGAGGGTCAAGGACAAATCTTTTTTGTTCTTTAATTGTAAATGAGAAAAATATCTCCCAGTATCCTCCCTCCACGTGCCCATAATAGCAATAGATGTTCGATGGCTAGTGTCATTCATTGGAACACTATGGTGTGCCATGTAGATATATGTGTGTTTTCATTGATTTCAACATTCTACTCACAAAATTTAGCATCATTTGCACTAGAACCCTTCATAAGAGGCCTATATATACCTCATGAGTTCAAGCTTCTTTCTATGGAATTTTTAGAATCATACTCCTTCAAGGTGAGCTAGGAAGAGGAATAAATAGTCTAAGAGCATTGAGAATGGGAACATAGAGGAAACCATGAGCTATCCATCTACGCCTCTAGAATCAGAGGTGGATATCTATCTTAGTGTTCCCCCATGCCTCCCATTCCTACTGTTCTTAGGTTGTCCTTCCCCTTCCTTTTACCTCAGGAAAATGTTTCCGTGCTGAAAGCTTATAATAAGTTACGTATGTAATGTTTAGGTCATGAGGTCTTGAGAGTGAGTAAGGAAAAGGAAGCCATTAGTATCTCAGAGCAGTAGGCTTGGGAACATGGAGGAAAGCTTAGACTTCTTGCCCTCTAAATTTAGGGGCCAAGACTGTTTTGTATTTTCCCCATGCCTCTCATGCTTATTACTCTTAGATATTCCTTCCTTTTCCTATTTGCTTGCCTAATTATCTAAACAAATGTGCACATCTAGGTTTAGATAATGGGGACGTGAAGGCAAGTGGAAGAGGAAGAAAATGAGCATTTAAGAGCATTGGACATGGGGACATGGAGGAAGGCCTAAACTAGTGTGTCTCTCTACAACTAGGGTCCAACATTTTTTTCAGAATTTTCTCGATGCCTCTCATGCCTATTATTCTTAGGTGCTCATTCCTCTCCCTTATGATCTGCAAAAACTGTTGTGAAAGAAGTGACAATAGATATCTTCCAATGCAATGACTTTCACACAATTTAACCGAAGGCATTAACATGGACAATTCCAATGCAGTGACTTTGACAACAAAAATAGCATAACTTATAAACAATCTATCACGGAAATAGGAAGAACCAATTATAACTGTAGATGACGAAGAGGAACAACTGAAGAAGGGAACTCACGGTACAGTCACTCTGTGCATTTTAAATCCAAACCAGAAAATCATACCGAAAACAAACCAAACCAAACCAATTTTATGGTTTTTTGTCTAGGTATAGTATGAACTTTCCATACCGTTTTGAATTTCGGTTTTTATGGTATATGCTAAAAAACCGAACGGTTTATCAAATAAACCAAAGTAAAAAAATATTTATATTTCTTGAGACAAACAACCATACAAGTTGTTATTTTTCTTGTATAGAAGCCATATTTCTTACTAAGTACGTCCATTGTACTCGTAACGTAGTCATTTTTATCTTAAAAATAGCTAAGAACGTCCTTAACCATCAAGTCATGAATACATGCATGCATATATACCTTAGAGCATCTACAGTTGGGCGCCCCAAATCGCCATCAAACGCCCAGGCGGGCTGACCGGTCCGTGACCGGTCATAAAAAACCGATCAAGTCGCGCGCCTCCAATGCCCAGGCTGACTGGCACCCCTCGTATCCAGCCCAAATATGGGGCGGATATATGGGGGCGCCCGGGCGCGCCCGCCATGTTTGACCCGACTGCCCGATCCCACCGTAAATTGCACTAAATCCATCCCTAGACCTGCCAGATCCATTTTCTCTATCCTCTCTACGACATCCGTCTCGCAGCTTCGCCGCCGCGCGCGCTTCGCAGCCATTCCTAGCCTCTGCATTCCCAGCTCTGGCAGAGCAGACCTCTCTCTGCTGTCCTCGCCGCAAGGGACGTTGTCGCCGACCCAGACGCCATCGCGGTATGTCTAGGAACTCTCTGACTCCGCCTGCGCTTGATGCGTTAGACACATTGTCTGACTGAATTTTTGGTGATTTTATTATGAAAAATGATGGGTTCTGATGCTTCAGCGGATGAGGAGTATGGACCGACGGAGCTTGATCAGATGACCGAAGTTGAGTTCTTCGATTCCTCGGATTCAGGAGGAAGTGGATATGATCATGCTCATGAGCATGCCAAAGGAAATGGACCGGCAAGTGGAGCATATTCTCAACTTCAAGGGCTCAATCAAAAGGAGAAGAGTGATCAATCGGGATAGGGTGTCTGGAGCATGGTTGTTGCAGAGGGACTACTTTGCTCTGAAGCCTACTTTCCACGATCGTCCATGGTTCCATCACCGTTTTCGCATGCGAAAACCATTTTTTGCGCATTGTGGAGGGAGTGGAGGAAAACCAAGACTACTTCAAGCTTACAAGGGGTTACTGCAGTCAACTTTCTTTCTCTGCCAAGCAGAACTGCACGGCTGCTCTAAGGATGCTCGCACTTGGTACTGCCATAGATGTC
>NW_025239295.1:0-3940 GCF_018294505.1 Triticum aestivum
CGCTCGACCGTCGGGGGCGTGCGGCTACGCCCGTCGGGGCCGTGGCCGCCGGCGTGAAGAGGCGGCAGCGAGGCCGAGAAGGGGCGCCGGCGGGGCGAGCGGCGGCGGGGTCGAGAGGTTGGAGCGGCGGCGGGGCGTGGTCGAGAGGTTGGTTAGGCGAGAGAGAGGCGTGGTCGAGCGGGCGTGCGAGAGAGACGTGCGAGAGAGAGGGGCGAGCGATGGGGTACCGGGTTTTGTTAGCGAGTAGATAGGGTAATGGCAGGGTGGGTAATTAAAACGTAAAACGTGTTTATTATGCTGGAGTGATGTAGACCATTAGATTGCATGTTTCGATGGATAGGATGATCTGGTTCTCTGTCCTTTCTCGCTTTTATAGTGGTAGTAGATAGGCAAATTTTAAAAAATAATACTCTTTTTTAATAAATTTGAGAAATATTACGCCGTTTTGATAATTTGCAAAAATAATACACCTTCAGCGCCGGCGAAGCCGAATGGGTTTAGTTGGTTTTGCTGTCGCCAATTGGAAAGGACCCAGTCAACTTCGGCCAAGCCGACTGGCCAGTCGGCTACTGGTGGTAGCTCCGGTCGAGTTTAGTGTGACTACTTAGCACTAATTGTCTTCAACGAAGCTAATTAGTTCCTATCTGCTTTTTCAAAGCTGACAGCTGCATGCATCCATTTTTTTGTTAAAAATACCGCCTTGGCTAATCTAATTAACAAAAAGGACTACCTCTGGACCAGATTTACAAAAAAGACCTCCTGGGCTGTCAGGGCAGCCACACTAGCCGACACGTCACACCTGCCTCTACGGGAGCCGGCGGTAGCAGCGTTTCCCTCTTCCATAGTTTCCCGCTTATATCTCTGGCCATATTTTCCCGCTTCTGAGTTCTCGCATATATCTCCTGCCGCTGTTTTCTGCCTATATCTCCCGCCACAGTTTCCCGCTTTTGAGTTCCTGCCTACTCTTCTCTTCTGAACCTATAAAACCCCCTCCACACTAAGGTGGGTAAGCAGTCCAGTGTAGTCTCGTGGTCTTGTCAAGATGTTCGGTTATCCCTTCGTAGTTTTCACCCTAATATGTCGCAATGTCTTTTGCGTTTAGCCGGCGATTTCAAGAGAGACAATAGAATAGTTCCATGGGACGAATTGGATTCTCTTCATCTTCCCTTTTTCTTTGTACCAACTATAAACAATTGGATTGTCTTCAATTGGATGGGGGAATCCAATTGACAGTCTCGATTCGTACCCTAGCTCGTCTAAGAGCGAGCTTTGCTTCAACCAAATCTTTGTTGGGATCTACGGCAGGGTGCATCCACTGCAAATTAAAAATTTCTACCTGCAGAACATCCAGGAACATGCTACGAGAGATGGATCACAGGTCGTTACCACTAGATGCGCAGTGCCGTGCAGCGGAAGAAGTGTTGGGGCAGCGCGTCTTCGGAGTCGTCTCCTCCTCGTCGATCTCCCACGTAGCCGATCGGATCCCTCGGACAGGTTCGCCGGAGCGGCGCAAGTGCACCGCCATTCACGGTATCCGCGCGTGCAGGAGAAACACCGTGCGGCGGACTACTAGGTAGATCACACAGTCGGCGGCGAGTGGAGGCGGCTAGTTGCAACACATGCAAAGCCCTAGTGATGACTTATACGTATCCGTCATATCTATAATTTTTGATTGTCTCATCCCAATATTGTACAACTTTCACATATTTTTGGCGATACTTTATATGATTTATTGGACTAACATATTGATCAAGTGCCCAGTGTCAGTTCCTGTTTGTTGCATATTTTTTGTTTCGCAGAATATACATATCAAACGAAGTCCAAACGTAATAAAAATTTACGGAGAATTATTTTGAAATATATGTGATTTTTGGGAGGTGGAATCAACGCAAAAGGAGGCCCACGGCCTCCACAACCCATCAGGGCGCGCCGGGCACCCCCTGGCGCGCCCAGGTGTCTTGTGCCCTCCCCGTAAGTCCGTTGGGCCCTTCTTCGGTCACAAGATAGATACTTTATGGAAAAAAATTGTGCAAAAATTTCTGCGCCGTTTGCCGTTCGGTGCTTGCTCGCCGTGAGCCAGTGACGGCAAAGTAAGCAGTTGCCGTGAGGCCAGGTTTGCCGAGTGCAACTCTCGGCGTTGTTTAGTTTGCCGAGTGCCCGCGTTTTGGAAAACGCCCACGCCCGGGGTATACAAAAATTCCAGTAGTGGTGGAACAAAATAGCCTCTAGTCCTCTACACAGCACACCACTTGTTCTTTTGAACATGTTAGACATTGTTGTAATAACCTAGCCTAGTCTTGTGATGATGAGATTAGTCAAATATGTATGTTTATGTTGGAATTAGAGTAGTACATATTTATTTGTAAACTGAGCACAACAACCAAGGTTTAGCATTTTCAGTTTCAGGAAGTGAGGTTGAAAACCCAATCAGTAGGTGAATTGGCGGAACATACTTAAAGTATTACAAAATTAACCGCAGATTAATAGGTAAACGTAAGTTTCTTCAAAAATTAATCACAGATAAATCCTAAACACCATTGAGATCACACAGAATCAATGGAGCGGTTTAATTCGGCCACCTACTTAACTAACAAACCTGAACACCAAGTTCTGGAAAGGACGTTTCAGTCTAACAACTTTAGGCCAACAGAAACTGTTCCAATTCTAAATCACACGGAATAAGCAAGTACTAAATCATCACATATCTCGTCTAGTCTAGTCTATCGATCAACTGGGAGAAAACATGAGCGAGTACAATAACATCAACAGAAATAGCTAGAACATAGTAATCTAGGGAATTCTGGTACTCGAACTCCGCCTCGCCGTCTCCGACCCCGGTGGCCGCTCCTCCCACGGCTGCTGCTGTTGCCACGCGCAGGCGAGGTCGCCGGATCGGAACCGCCATCGAGGCATTTCGAGGTGATTTGGCTGTTCCAGTCGGAGATTGGTCGACTGGAAGGAGTGACAGGAGGTCTGTCCCTTTCTGGAAGCGCAGGGGAGGACGAGTTGGCGTGAGGCAATCTGAGCTGTCCGGTTGGAAGTGTACGGCTAGGATCTCTTCCTCCGATCCGGTAGGCAGACACGTATACAGAGTTTTTTTAAGTAACATCCGGGTGGCAGAGTGGTGTGTATACTGCCTTTGTGCTGAAGGGTATGTTGCCAAGCAGAACACGCCCATATCTGGTACAGAGGAGAGGAGTGTTAAGCGTAGCGTTGGTTAGCTGTAGCTATTGTTTAGGGATTGTGTATATCCTAACTATGGCAAGGATCGGTTGTGATCCTTAGCCTTGCCGTGTACTCCAAACAATGTATGTGTTGTTGTCTATATAATGAGAAAGCCCCACGCTGGGCAAAGTACGGCAAACAAAATCGATCTATTAGTTTCAACTTGGTAACAGAGCGATCGTTCCGATCCAATCTCCCGAGGCTGCGCACGATGACAACGCCCGTGCTGCAGCTCTCTGGCACCACCGCCGGCGTGCTCACCTCCTCCTCTTCCGCTTCCTTAGCCGCCGGCGTTGCCACCTCCATCCCCACCACCCTACCTACCACTTTCAACAACACCATTACCGTCCGTTTAGATCGCTCCAACTATCTCCTGTGGAAAACCCACGTCGTGTCCGCCATTGCCGGCCAAGGGTGGTATGGCTTCCTGGACGGGTCTTGCGCCTGCCCTCCCGCCACCATCACCACGGGAAGCGGGGATACCGCCACCACGGCGGCCAACCCGGAGTATGCGCGCTGGTGGTACGCCGATCAGCGTGTCCTCTCGATTCTTGTCGAATCGATGAGCGAGGACATCCTCGCGCAGATGGTCGGGCGCACCACGTCGACTTCGGTGTGGGGCTGCATAAACGACCTGTTTTCCGTCCAAAATCGGGCCGGGATCCGTCAGATTCGTCGCCAGCTGACGACGTTAAAGAAGAACGACATGTCCGCG
>NW_025239296.1:0-3939 GCF_018294505.1 Triticum aestivum
TGTCTATGAGGAGCATAGCTAGCGGCCACTAGGGGGACCAGCATAAGCTGAGCAACTGCAACATGGGCCATCTTAATCTAGCTAGCAATAGTAGTCAACTGAAGATGATAAGAAGGCTAGATTCGCTATGTGATTGTACCGGGAGGAGTTTCGTCGTGGGGGTGTGTGTGTGTGGTGGTGGTGGTGGGGGGGGGGACCCATGGCGTATGCACAACAGATTAATACAAGTGACCGGTCATGGAATTGAGTGCATTTACGACGGTGTGCTTGATTACTAAGGTTGCCCGTAATGGGAGTATCATATGTAGTATCATGCATGCCAACTAAGCAATTTTGATGATGTGGCATAGAATTAAATGAAAAAAGAGAGGCTTGAGTATCATATTAGAGCAAGTACAATAAGTCCTAGTCAGCTGGCTATATGTTGTTCCACGTAATCAAAGTCATCTGGCTTGATCTGAACGCTAGGGTTTTTCTGCGCAAGTCCACCTTGCCTGCGTCCATTGTTCATGCATGTTGCCTGCGTCCGTCCTTGCCTTACAGTACGTCTTGTAACCCCCTTCCAAAGGACATGCAACGCTCATGCATGTTCTTGAAAAAATAAATAAGGGGCAAGATGCCTTCATTACAACAGACCAATCTGCAAGAGACAGATCACTCATGCACGTCACTCCCTAGGCGACGCCAGGAGCAAAACTCCATGCCACCGCCAACAGCCATCCGCTGCAGCCTCCCCTTCCGCCACTTCCACTGGCCTCTACTGCGGTGGCGGCAGGCCCATATCCGAAGGAGGTGGGGTTTCCTTCTGGCGTGCTGCAAGAGGTGGAGATCAGCCTGTGTGGGGAGACGCTGATGGGGAAAGGATGGTAGCGCGACGACCCCAGTGGTATTCTCCTATCCAAATTGCCGATCTTCCAGGTGCGGGTCGTCCTCGATCTGGCAGCCAACAAGTTCTGGACTCCTCAACCGACGGTGTTCACGGATTGGTGCATGGCACTCATGGACCTCTAGATCGGATGGGATCCAGTCATGCGCGTCTCAAAACATCAACTCGCGCGGCTTCAGATTCGCGTTCTGAAGCTTCGCCATCGACACCAAGGGGCATATCCGCTATGATCCATGGTGTTAACAGAGGTGTATCTTTTCTCTGGTTAACTTGTCATGTATTTTTTACACATAATGGATTATGTACGAATAATGTACGAAAATGTTAACGCCCACACGTGTGGGCGTTTGCATCTCGCCCACACGCGTGAATCCGCGTCCGTTCATGAGCGCACGAATATTGGCATGTTTTTAGTGCCACGTAGGACTGGTTTGATGTGTGGGCATTCATCCGGTCGCCCACACGGCCGTTTCACCACACGGGAGGGGCTGGTGTGTGCGGGTTCAGCAGTACGCAGACGCCACTTTTCACGCACGCACAAGGGCTAGTGTGTGGGCATTTGCCATCTCGCCCACACGCCCGTCTCCTCTCCCTCACCCAAGCTACCAGTTGCCGTGTGCTTTGCAGTGCACATGGCAACTGCCCTAGTGTGCTTTATAAGCAGCACTACAATAAACTTGTTAATCCATGACGGATTACTGCTGACGTTCCTGGAATCCGTCACAGATTATGACGACTTACCCTGGCCCGTCATGAATATCGTCACTGATTAGTAACCCGTGGTTGGGCCTAAAAGCAGCAGGCCCTTCATGACGGACGTTGGGCTGTCGTCACGGAAACTGTCATGAATCGACCAAGCGGGCTCAGTCAGGCCAATCACTTTTTTTAATATACACCATCCAGACCGTCACTGATTGTGCTCCGGCTGATGTGGCGTCTCTACCCCTTCTTTGGCCTACATGTCGGTCGGACCATAGGTTTGCCCAAAAAAATAAAAGTGTGATTATACGTGGGTGCCATTGTATGCCCCACATGACAGGGTATTTTGGATTATGTTGCTTCCCGTTACAAAAAACTGTTGAGACATAGGTACTTCTTTTCCCCGATTCTCACATCCCCCAGATCCCATCGGCCGGCGCAGCCACCGCCGCCAGTGCCGCCGCCGACTGCCCGGGCGAGGGTGGTTAGATCCGGCGAGGTGGTCCATCTCGGCGCCATCGTCACGACACCGTCGGCCTCTCGCCTCGCCACCGTGCGCCCTTGGTGCGCCGACGACGCAGCCTCCGCCCGCCATTGCCGCGCCGACGAGGCAGCCTCCGCCCGCCATTGTCGTGCCCACGAGGCAGCCGCCGCCCACCATTGCCTCACAGACGAGCCAGTCGCTGCCCGCAGTTGCTGCACTGGAAACTCCCTCGTTCTTTCCCAACATCAACCTCAGCCAGGAGCGAATGGTATGCCTCCAGCAGAAATCATCTCTCTCCTTCAGAATTTGTTGACTAAATATTGTGCTTTACAATTTTCCCCTTCTGAATTTGGGGTGAACCTCTTCCCTTTAGGTTTAATGGTGTGTTATTTGAGGTAGTTAGATTACCCAATTAATGAATGTGTTGATGGATGCAGATACATATTCAGAAAATACCATCTCAGTGTAGTTAGCATTTGAGAATTTAGTTCCATTTTTCTTGTTTTCATGACACCATAGATGTGACACGTGAACCATGTACATTATGTTGTTCAGGGTGCATTCATCCACATACATATTGAATTGGCATCAATCGATGCATTGTCTTATTCACATACTAGTAGTCGTAGATTTTGTAGGCAAGCTCATACTAGTAAATGTGTGCTACGGATTTGTATTGATTTGTAGACCTCTTTAATGTCGAATAATCAGTGAAATATTTTGTCAAGTGGTGTATGTTCCTTTGTCACAACAAAAGAAAAAAAATCTTTTGATGAACTGTGTTCACTATAGTGTGAAGCAGTATAATTTTAAATCTGAACATATTTTAGTTTGGTATACTATACATGTTAATTTGATGGCCGGGGTAAACCTTTGATTGAATTGGTTCTTTGTCTGCAATGCAGATGGATAGACGTTGGATTCATGGTACATTGTTTTCCCGTGAGTACATTGAAGGTGTCAAAGAATTTATGATCTTCATTCAAGAGAAATTCAGCGAGGATGATAAAATACTCTGCCCATGTAGAGAATGCCTTAATCATAAGTACCAGCATCAGACCGTTGTGAACACGCACATATTGATGTATGGCATGGAAAGTACATATACTCGTTGGATATATCATCGAGAAGACTTTGATGTAGATGTTATTGAACATCCTGTTGATGTGCATGACACCGAGGATGGTGACAACGGCGCTGACCGATTTGAAGAGATGTTTGAAGACCTACGCATAGCAGCAGAACAAGCTCAGAGTGAAACTGAAAATCAAGATGCTAACAATGGTGGAAACCCTTCTGAGAATGAGTCTTTTTTGAAGGATGTGATGAACGAGGCAAAACGGCAGCTTTATCATGGTTGTACCAAGTTTTCAAGGTTCTCCTTTGTGGTAAAGCTTCTTCACTTGAAGTCATACCATAGGATCCCGAATAGTGCATTTACTGAAATTTTGAAGCTATTAGCTGAAGCATTCCCTGAACCCAATACGCTCCCAAAATCGTATAAGGAAGCAAAGAACCTTCTAAAGGAATTAGGCCTTGGGTATGAATCTATACATGTGTGCTTCAATAATTGCATTCTGTTCAGAAAGCAATATGCCAATCATGACAATTGCCCAGTATGTGGCCTATCAAGGTGGAAAGACCCTGCTTGAAAGAAGATTCCACAGAAAGTGTTGAGGCATTTTCCATTGGTTCCTAGGCTAAAGAGGATGTTTCTTTCCAAAAAAGGCGCACAAGAAGTACAATGGCATGAGCTAAAGAGGCAGCCCAATGAGAAGGAACTGAGTAATCCAAAAGATGGAGATGCGTGGAAAGATTTCGATGAAAAATTTCCAGAATTTGCAAAAGATGCCAGAAACTTTAGGCTTGG
>NW_025239297.1:0-3939 GCF_018294505.1 Triticum aestivum
ATTTGATTTTTCAACCAATTTATATGCACTAGAGCATGTGCATGTAGTTCGAAATTTGAATTGTGCACATAAATGCATAGAAAACAAAGTTAATGCATAAAAATGTCCAAACGAACCCCAAAAATCACAAAAATTCACACAACACTCCTCTAGTTCTATGTTGACATGAGAAAAAAATATGAAAGCAATAAGATGCAATGGATATTGTTTCGTCCCCAAAGGTGGGACGTTCCCTACCGAAAACCATCATGCTTGTTGTGAGAAGCTCTGGTTTGTGAGAAGCATATACCCAAACCTGCCCCAAATGGGACAAAATTTTTACCACGACATGTTGATGCTGCTCCATGATAGCATGCCAAGTTTCATGAATTTTAGACGAGTTTTGGATTTACCAGAATTTAAAAACTAGGCATCTCAATGTTTTGCCGGCAATCAACGGTGCCCGAGTGTTTGAAATTCATTCCCATTTCTTGCATGGGATCTAAGCATGCACCCAAGGACACATATTTGATTTTTCAACCAATTTATATGCACTAAAGCATGTGCATGTAGTTCATATTTTAATTATTCACATAAATGGATTGAAAACACTGTTAATGAATAAAAATGTCCAAACGAACCCCAAAAATCATAAAAGATCACACAACACTCCTGTTGTTCTATGTTGACACGAGAAAAAAATTGAAAGCAATAAGAGGCAATGGATATCGTTTCATCCCCAAACGTGGACGTTCCCTACCGAAAACCATCATGCTTGTTGTGAGAAGCTCTGGTTTGTGAGAAGCATATACCCAAACCTGCCCCAAATGGGTCAAAAAATTTACCACGGCATATTGATGCCGCTCCATGATAGCATGCCAAGTTTCACGAATTTCAGACGAGTTTTGGATTTACTAGAATTTAAAAACCAGGCATCTCAATGTTTTGCCGGCAATCAACGGTGCGTTGGTGTTTCAAATTCATTCCCATTTCTTGCATGGGACCTAAGCATGCACCCAAGGACACAAATTTGTTTTTTCAACCAATTTATATGCACTGGAGCATGTGCATGTAGTTCAAAATTTGAATTGTGCACATAAATGCATTGAAAACAAAGTCAATGCATAAAAATGTCCAAACGAACCACGAAAAATCACAAAAATTCACACAACACTCCTATTGTTCTATTTGGTCATGAGAAAATAATATGAAAGCAATAAGAGGCAATGGATATCGTTTCGTCCCCAAAGGTGGGACGTTCCCTACTGAAAACCATCATGCTTGTTGTGAGAAGCTCTGGTTTGAGAGAAGCATATACCCAAACTTACCCCAAATGGGACAAAAAATTTACCACGGCATGTTGATGCCGCTCCATGATAGCATGCCAAGTTTCATGAATTTCAGACGAGTTTTGGATTTCCCAGAATTTAATAACCAGGCATCTCAATGTTTTGCTGGCAATCAACGGTGCCTTCGTGTTTGAAATTCATTCCCATTTCTTGCATGGGACCTAAGCATGCACCCAAGGACACGTATTTGATTTTTAAACCAATTTATATGCACTAGAGCATGTGCATGTAGTTCAAATTTCAATTTTGCACATAAATGCATTGAAAACTCAGTTAATGCATAAAAATGTCGAAACGAACCCCGAAAATCACAAAAATCACACAACACTCTAGTTGTTTCATATTTGAATTATGCACATAAATGGATTGAAAACTCTGTTAATGCATAAAAATGTCCAAACGAACCCCGAAAAATCACAAAAATACCCACAACACTCCTGTTGTTCTATGTTGACTTGAGAAAAAATTGGAAAGCAATAAGAGGCAATGGAATATGTTTCGTCCCCAAAGGTGGGACGTTCCCTACCGAAAACCATCATGCTTGTTGTGAGAAGCTCTGGTTTGTGAGAAGCATATCCCCAAACCTGCCCCAAATGGGACAAAAATTTTACCACGGCATGTGGATGCCGCTCCATGACAGCATGCCAAGTTTCATGAATTTCAGACGAGTTTTGGATTTACTATAATTTAAAAACCAGGCATCTCAATGTTTTGCCGGCAATCAACGGTGCGCTGGTGTTTGAAATTCATTCCCATTTCTTGAATGGGATCTAAGCAAGCACCCAAGGACACAGATTTGATTTTTTAACCAATTTATATGCACTAGAGCATGTGCTTGTAGTTCAAAATTTGAATTGTGCACATAAATGCATTGAAAACTCAGTTAATGCATAAAAATGTCCAAACGAACCCAAAAATCACAAAAATTCACACAACACTCCTCTAGTTCTATGTTGACATGAGAAAAAAATATGAAAGCAATAAGAGGCAATGGATATCATTTCGTCCCTAAAGGTGGGACGTTCCCTACCGAAAACCATCATGCTTGTTGTGAGAAGCTCTGGTTTGTGAGAAGCATATACCCAAACCTGCCCCAAATGGGACAAAATTTTACCACGGCATGTTGATGCCGCTCCATGATAGCATGCCAAGTTTCATGAATTTTAGATGAGTTTTCGATTTCCCAGAATTTAAAAACCAGGCATCTCAATGTTTTGCCGGCAATCAACGGTGCCCTAGTGTGTGAAATTCATTCCCATTTCTTGCATGGGACCTAAGCATGCACCCAAGGACACATATTTGATTTTTCAACCAATTTATATGCACTGGAGCATGTGCATGTAGTTCAAATTTCAATTTTGCACATAAATGCATTGAAAACTCAGTTAATGCATAAAAATGTCCAAACAAACCCCGAAAATCACAAAAATCACACAACACTCCAGTTGTTTCATATTTGAATTATGCACATAAATGGATTGGAAACTCTGTTAATGCATAAAAATTACCAAACGAACCCCGAAAAATCACAAAAATACCCACAACACTCCTGTTGTTCTATGTTGACTTGAGAAAAATTGGAAAGCAATAAGAGGCAATGGAATATGTTTCGTCCCCAAAGGTGGGACGTTCCCTACCGAAAACCATCATGCTTGTTGTGAGAAGCTCTGGTTTGTGAGAAGCATATCCCCAAACCTGCCCCAAATGGGACAAAATTTTACTACGGCATGTGGATGCCGCTCCATGACAGCATGCCATGTTTCATGAATTTCAGACAAGTTTTGGATTTACTATAATTTAAAAACCAGGCATCTCAATGTTTTGCCGGCAATCAACGGTGCGCTGGTGTTTGAAATTCATTCCCATTTCTTGAATGGGACCTAAGCATGCACCCAAGGACATAGATTTGAGTTTCAACCAATTTATATGCACTGGAGCATGTGCATGTAGTTCAAAATTGAATTAAGCACATAAATGCATTGAAAACTCAGTTGATGCATAAAAATGTCCAAACGAACCCCAAAAAATCACAATAATTCACACAACACTCCTGTTGTTCTATGTTGACACGAGAAAAAAAATTAAAGCAATAAGAGGCAATGGATATCATTTCGTCCCCAAAGGTGGGACGTTCCCTACAGAAAACCATCATGCTTGTTGTGAGAAGCTCTGGTTTGTGAGAAGCGTATCCCCAAACCCGCCCCAAATGGGACAAATTTTTTACCACGGCATGTTGATGCCGCTCCATGATAGCATGCCAAGTTTCATGAATTTCAGACGAGTTTTGGATTTACTAGAATATAAAAACCAGGCATCTCATGTTTTGCCGGCAATCAACGGTGCGCTGGTGTTTGAAATTCTTTTCCATTTCTTGCATGGGACCTAAGCATGCACCCAAGGACACAAATTTGATTTTTCAACCAATTTATATGTACTAGAGCACGTGCATGTAGATCAAAATTTGAATTGTGCACATAAATGCATTGAAAACAAAGTTAATGCGTAAAAATGTCCAAACGAACCCCAAAAAGTCACAAAAATTCACACAACACTCCTATTGTTCTATGCTGACATGAGAAAAAATATGAAAGCAATAAGAGGCAATGGATAT
>NW_025239298.1:0-3939 GCF_018294505.1 Triticum aestivum
TAAACACATGAAAATTTTCTTTTCAAAAAATATGATTCAGTTCAAAATATAAACCATGCAAGTTCGGTGACTATGATATCGTGTACCATTGAAACGTTACGAGGAAAATCATATACCGAAAAAACAGAGTAAAAGTCTAGTCTATGAAAACATGCTCAGTAGAAATCCATGAAGGAAATATGTCCTAGAGACAATAATAAAGTTATTATTTATTTCCTTATATCATGATAAATGTTTATTATTCATGCTAGAATTGTATTAACCGGAAACATGATACATGTGTGAATACATAGAAAAACAGAGTGTCACTAGTATGCCTCTACTTGACTAGCTCGTTGATCAAAGATGGTTATGTTTCCTAGCCATTGACATGAGTTGTCATTTGATTAACGGGATCACATCATTAGGAGAATGATGTGATTGATTTGACCCATTCCGTTAGCTTAGCACACGATCGTTTAGTATTCTGCTATTGCTTTCTTCATGACTTATACATGTTCCTATGACTATGAGATTATGCAACTCCCGTTTACCGGAGGAACACTTTGTGTGCTACCAAACGTCACAATGTAACTGGGTGATTATAAAGGTGCTCTACAGGTGTGTCCGAAGGTACTTGTTGGGTTGGCGTATTTCGAGATTAGGATTTGTCACTCTGATTGTCGGAGAGGTATCTTTGGGCCCACTCGGTAATGCACATCACTATAAGCCTTGCAAGCATTGCAACTAATGAGTTAGCTGCGGGATGATGTATTACGGAACGAGTAACGAGACTTGCTGGTAACGAGATTCAATTAGGTATTAAGATACCGATGATCGAATCTCGGGCAAGTAACATACCGTTGACAAAGGGAACAACGTATGTTGTTATGCGGTTTGACCGATAAAGATCTTCGTAGAATATGTGGGAGCCAATATGAGCATCCAGGTTTCGCTATTGGTTATTGACCGGAGACGTGTCTCGGTCATGTCTACATAGTTCTCGAACCCGTAGGGTCCGCACGCTTAAAGTTAGATGACGATCGGTATTATGAGTTTATGTGATTTGATGTACCAAAGATAGTTCGGAGTCCCGGATGAGATCGGGGACATGACGAGGAGTCTCGAAATGGTCGAGACGTAAAGATCGATATATTGGACGACTATATTCGGACATCGGAAAGGTTCCGAGTGATTCGGGTATTTTCGGAGTACCGGGGAGTTACGGCAATTCACTGGGTGTAGTATTGGGCCTTATTAGGCCATACGGGAATAGAGGAGAGAGGCCAAAAGGAAGGAGGCGCGCCCCCCCTCTGGTCCGAATTGGACAAGGGGTGCAGCCCCCTTTTCCTTCTCCCTCTCCCCCTCTTTCCTTCTATCCTACTCCCGAAAGGAAAGGGGAATCCTACTAGGACTTGGGAGTCCTAGTAGGACTCCCCACACTTGGCGCGCCCCCTCTAGGGCCGGCCTCTCCCTTGCTCCTTTATATACGGGGGTAGGGGGCACCCCATAGAGACAATAATTGATCTCTTGATCTCTTAGCCGTGTGCGGTGCCCCCTCCACCATAATCCACCTCGATAATATCGTAGCGGTGCTTAGGCGAAGCCTGCATAGGTAGAACATCAGCATCGTCACCACACCGTCGTGCTGACGAAACTCTCCCTCAAAGCTCGGCTGGATCGGAGTTCGAGGGATGTCATCGAGCTGAACGTGTGCTGAACTCGGAGGTGCCGTACGTTCGGTACTTGATCGGTCGGATCGTGAAGACGTATGACTACATCAACGGCGTTGTTCTAATGCTTCCGCTTTCGGTCTACGAGGGTACGTGGACAACACTCTCCCCTCTCGTTGCTATGCATCACCATGATCCTGTGTGTGCGTAGGAATTTTTTTTAAATTACTACGTTCCCCAACAGTGGCATCCGAGCCTGGTTTTATGCATAGATGTTATATGCACAAGTAGAACACAAGTGAGTTGTGGGCGATATAAGTCATACTGCTTACCAGCATGTCACACTTTGGTTCCGCGGTATTGTTGGATGAAGCGGCCCGGACCGACATTACGCGTACGCTTACGCGAGACTGGTTTTACCGCCGTGCTTTGCACACAGGTGACTAGCAGGTGTCAGTTTCTCACACTTTAGTTTAATCAAGTATGGCTACGCCCGGTCCTTGAGACACTACTAGGAAAAGGCCTACTAGTGGCGCACCAGTTTTGCCTACTAATGGCGCACTACTGGTGCGCCACTAGTACCACGCCACTAGTATTTTTTACTAATGGCGCACCACTGGTGCGCCATTAGTATAGGCCACGGTACGCCATTAGTATGCCTCCCAGGGGGCCATATTTACCCATGTGCTTTGCCATACTAATGGCGCACTGCGGGGTGATGCGCATTAGTATCCTTTGGCATACTAATGGCGCACGTTGGGGTGATGCGCCATTAGTATGTATATTAGGGATTTTTTTTCTGATATTTGCACAGATTACAAAATATATTATTGGACAGAATATAAACAGCACCACACAGCAACAGCAGATTCATCGAATACAATAGAAGATTAGTCTCCGAATACAATTCATCATATTAGTCTCCGAATTCAAAAGACCGAACAAAGATGGAACATTACAAGTCTCGAGACCGCGAGTAGCGAGTTTGTCGAAAGTAATACTAATCCTAACAAGTCCTACTAATCATCATCATACAACTTCTACTCGTTATTAATAACAAGTCATACGATCATCATCCTGATAGTCATCGAACCAACCCTACGTAATTGTTCTTAGCACATGATCATCAGTATTAGGCAGGACCTAAATACCCTATTTAAGGTAAAATAGCATAAAACAATATAGACCCTGACTCTCCATTATGGAGAATGGAGATCATCCTGTCTCCAATTCTTGTGCGGCGCTTCCTTTTGCTTCCAAGAACCTCCTTACGACTGTCCATACATTTTTTCCATTCTTTGATTAGCATGTCTCCACTTCTTCTAGAAATCCGGTATGGACAGTTGAGATTCGTAGGATGACCTGGATATAAGTTCAAAACACGAAGGCTGCCATTCTGATACATCAAATGAGGCACACAATCCTCTGGGATTCTCTGTTGAAAAACATAGTAATAACTTCATAGTTAGCAATGATGTACTAGTTTTAGAAGTATGCAAAAGATGCATGGATGTCGTAATAGTAAAAAATCTTACCAGGGTATCTCCATGGTAGTTACTGTAGTTCAACACGTGCACTAGTGGCACGTATTGACCATAATGTTGAGGAGTTTGATTGTAGATATTGTAATTCTCAAGATCAGTACAAAATCCGACCAGATGATTTTTCTCCTGATAAGTTAACTCGGAGCCATCGGTGTAGTGGGTTTTGTCTACCATGTTCCGCACATTTTTTTGAACAATCAAAATAAGATATTAATGGAAATAAGTTGTCAACTATTTTGAAATAAACAATATAAATTAGTTAATAATTAACTATGTTTGAGAAACTCACATAGCGGTAGAACTGGAGGCGTATCAACAAGGACCCAAATGTCCATATTGTCTTGGTCGATGTCAGGATCACCAAGATCCATGGTGACAAGCATACCCTCATCAAAACCATACATCTTGCAAAATGCTTCCCAATTTTTGCAACCAAAATGGGTTACGCTCTCAGCATTATACAGATTTACTTCAAAATCCACATCATGATGTGTCCTTAGGTGAATTTTCTTCGTTTCAAAATTTTCATGATCTTCAAAATCCATCCTCTCCAAGACATTGCGTCTTGCATGGCACGGGATAAACTATACTCGAATTGTAAAAGATGAAATTACACGTTGAAATAGTTGAAGTCGTGCTTAATTATGAAAAAAAACACTTGTCGTCGTTGCGTACCGTTTCAACTTCGAAGGTCTCCTGGAGCTTAATGCTGAAGCGCCGATCATCGTCCAGGTGAAGCTTGT
>NW_025239299.1:0-3939 GCF_018294505.1 Triticum aestivum
TGATAGAAGGTGTACCCAACATTTTCTTTTGGGTATCCTATGAAGACGCACTTCTCCGATTTGGGTTAGAGCTTATCAGGTTGAAACTTTTTCACATAAGCATTGCAACCTCAAACTTTAAGAAATGACAGCTTAGGTTTCTTGCCAAACCATAGTTCATACGATGTCGTCTCAACGGATTTAGATGGTGCCCTATTTAACGTGAATGCAACTGTCTCTAATGCATAACCCCAAAACGATAGTGGTAGATCGGTAAGAGACATCATAGATCGCACCATATCTAATAAAGTACGGTTATGACGTTCGGACACACCATTATGCTATGGTGTTCCAGGTGGCGTGAGTAGTGAAACTATTTCACATTGTTTTTAACTGAAGGCCAAACTCGTAACTCAAATATTTTACTTCTGCGATCATATCGTAGAAACTTTTATTTTTGTTACGATGATTCTCCACTTCACTCTGAAATTCTTTGAACTTTTCAAATGTTTCAGACTTCTGTTTCATCAAGTAGATATACTCATATCTGCTCAAATCATCTGTGAAGATCAGAAAATAATGATACCTGCCGCGAGCTTCAATATTCATCGGACCACATACATCAGTATGCATGATTTCCAACAAATCTGTTGCTTGCTGCATTGTTCCGGAGAACGGAGTCTTAGTCATCTTGCCCATGAGGCATGGTTCGCAAGCATCAACTGATTCATAATCAAGTGATTCCAAAAGTCCATCAGCATGGTGTTTCTTCATGCGCTTTACACCAATATGACCTAAACGGCAGTGCCACAAATAAGTTGCACTATCATTATTAAATTTGCATCTTTTGGTTTCAATATTATGAATATGTGTATCACTACGATCGAGATCCAACGAACCATTTTCATTGGGTGTGTAACCATATATGTAAACAGAATAACAATTTATTCTCGTACTTAAATGAATAACCATATTGCAATAAACATGATCAAATCATATTCATGCTCAATGCAAACACCAAATAACACTTATTTAGGTTTAACACTAATCCTGAAAGTATATGGAGTGTGCGATGATGATCATATCAATCTTGGAACCACTTCCAACACACATCGTCACTTCACCCTTAACTAGTCTCTGTTCATTTTGCAACTCCCGTTTCGAGTTACTACTCTTAGCAACTGAACCAGTATCAAATACCGAGGGGTTGCCACGAACACTAGTAAAATACACATCAATAATCTGTATATCAAATATACCTTTGTTCACTTTGCCATCCTTCTTATCCGCCAAATACTTGGGGCAGTTCCGCTTCCAGTGACCAGTCCCTTTGCAGTAGAAGCACTTAGTCTCAGGCTTAGGATCAGACTTGGGCTTCTTCACTTGAGCAGCAACTTGCTTGCCGTTCTTCTTGAAGTTCCCCTTCTTCCCTTTGCCCTTTTTCTTGAAACTAGTGGCCTTGTCTACCATCAACACTTGATATTTTTCTTGATTTCTACCTTCGTCGATTTCAGCATTACGAAGAGCTTGGGAATCATTTCCGTTATCCCATGCATATCATAGTTCATCACGAAGTTCTACTAACTTGGTGATGGTGACTAGAGAATTCTGTCAATCACTATTTTATCTGGAAGACTAACTCCCACTTGATTCAAGCGATTGTAGTACCCAGACAATCTGAGCACATGCTCACTGCTTGAGCTATTCTCCTCCATCTTTTAGCTATAGAACTTGTTGGAGACTTCATATCTCTCAACTCGGGTATTTACTTGAAATATTAACTTCAACTCCTGGAACATCTCATATGGCCCATGACGAACGTCTTTGAAATCCCGATTCTAAGCTGTTAAGCATGGTGCACTAAACTATCAAGTAGTCATCATATTGAGCTAGCCAAACGTTCATAACGTCTGCATATGCTCCTGCAATAGGTCAGTCACCTAGTGGTGCATCAAGGACATAATTCTTCTGTGCAGCAATAAGGATAAACCTCAGATCACGGATCCAATCCACATCATTGCTACTAACATTTTTCAACTTAGTTTTCTCTAGGAACATATAAAAAATAAACGGGGAGCAAGATCGCGAGCTATTGATCTACAACATAGATATGCTAATACTACCAGGACTAAGTTCATGATAAATTAAAGTTCAATTAATCATATTACTTAAGAACTCCCACTTAGATAGACATCCCTCTAATCATCTAAGTGATCACATGATCCAAATCAACTAAACCATAACCGATCATCACGTGAAATGGAGTAGCTTTCAATGGTGAACATCATTATGTTGATCATATCTACTATATGATTCATGCTCGACCTTTCAGTCTCCAGTGTTCCGAGGCCATATCTGCATATGCTAGGCTCGTCAAGTTTAACCCGAGTATTCTGCATGTGCAAAACTGGCTTGCACCCGTTGTACATGGACGTAGAGCTTATCACACCTGATCATCACGTGGTGTCTGGCCAAGGCGAACTTTGGCAACGGTGCATACTCAGGGAGAACACTTTTATCTTGAAATTTAGTGAGAGATCATCTTATAATGCTACCGTCAATTAAAGCAAGATAAGATGCATAAAATATAAACATCACATGCAATCATAATATGTGACATGATATGGCCATCATCATCTTGTGCCTTTGACCTCCATCTCCAAAACATCGTCATGATTTCATCGTCACCGGCATGACACCATGATCTCCATCATCTTGATCTATATCAATGTGTTGTCATATGGTTGTCTCGCCAACAATTGCTCTTGCAACTATTGCTATCGCATAGCGATAAAGTAAAGTAATTATTTGGCGCTTGCATCTTATGCAATAGAGAGATAACCATGAGGCTTTTGCCAGTTGCTGATAACTTCAACAAAACATGATCATCTTATACAACAACTTATATCCCATCATGTCTTGACCATATCACATCACAACATGCCCTGCAAAAACAAGTTAGACGTCCTCTACTTTGTTGTTGCAAGTTTTACGTGGCTGCTACGGGCTTAGCAAGAACCGTTCTTACCTACGCATCAAAACCACAACGATAGTTTGTCAAGTTGGTGCTATTTTAACCTTCTCAAGGACCGGGCGTAGCCACACTCGGTTCAACTAAAAGTTGGAGAAACTGACACCCGCTAGTCACCTGTGTGCATAGCACGGCGGTAAAACCAGTCTCGCGTAAGCGTACACGTAATGTCGGTCCGGGCCGATTCATCCAACAATACCGCCGAACCAAAGTGTGACATGCTGGTAAGCAGTATGACTTATATCGCCCACAACTCACTTGTGTTCTACTCGTGCATATAACATCAACACATAAAACCTAGGCTCGGATGCCACTGTTGGGTAACATAGTAATTTCAAAAAAATTCCTACGCACACGCAAGATCATGGTGATGCACAGCAACGAGACGGGAGAGTGTTGTCTACGTACCCTCGTAGACCGGAAGCGGAAGCGTTATAACAATGCGGTTGATGTAGTTGTACGTCTTCACGGCCCAACCGATCAAGCACCGAAACTACGTCACCTCCGAGTTTTTGCACACGTTCAGCTCGATGACGATCCCCGGACTCCGATCCAGCAAAGTGTCGGGGATGAGTTCCGTCAGCACGATGGCGTGGTGACGATCTTGATGTTCTACCGTCGCAGGGCTTCGCCTAAGCACCGCTACAATATTATCGAGGATTATGGTGGAGGGGGCACCGCACACGGCTAAGAGATCAATGATCAATTGTTGTGTCTCTGGGGTGCCCCCCTGCCCCCGTATATAAAGGAGTGGAGGAGGGGGCCGGCCAAGGAGGGTGGCGCGCCCAAGGGGGGGAGTCCAACTCCCACCGGGAGTAGGACTCCCCTTTTTCCTATTAGGAGTAGGAGAGGGAAGGAAGAGGAAGGAGGGAGGAAGGAAAGGGGGGCCGGCCCCCCTCCCAATTCGGATTGGGCTTGGGGGGGGGGGG
>NW_025239300.1:0-3938 GCF_018294505.1 Triticum aestivum
ATCATCAGCCGAACTATCATCGGCCGGACTATCATCATCGACCGGACTCCAAGACTATGAAGATACAAGATTGAAGACTTCGTCCCGTGTCCGGATGGGACTTTCCTTGGCGTGGAAGGCAAGCTTGGCGATACGGATACGTAGATCTCCTACCATTGTAACCGACTCTATGTAACCCTAGCCCTCTCCGGTGTCTATATAAACCGGATGGCTCTAGTCCGTAGGACAACAACAACAACAACCATTACAATCATACCATAGGCTAGCTTCTAGGGTTTAGCCTCCTTGATCTCGTGGTAGATCCACTCTTGTAAACATCCACAATATCAATATCAATCAAGCAGGACGTAGGGTTTTACCTCCATCAAGAGGGCCCGAACCTGGGTAAAACATCGTGTCCCTTGTCTCCTGTTACCATCCGCCTAGACGCACAGTTCCGGACCCCCTACCCGAGATCCGCCGGTTTTGACACCGACATTGGTGCTTTCATTGAGAGTTCCTCTGTGTCGTCACTGATAGGCTTGATGGCCTCTTCAATCGACAACGACGTAGTCCTGGGTGAGACTTTTCTCCCCGGACAGATCTTCGTATTCGGCGGCTTCGCACTACGGGCCAACTCACTTGGCCATCTGGAGCAGATCGAAAGCTACGCCCCTGGCCGTCAGGTCAGGTTTGGAAGCCAAAAACTTCACGGCCGATATTCACGGGGACTTGATCTTCGATGGATTTGAGCCATAGCCGAGCGTGCCGCGCTGTCACGATGGGCACGACCTAACTCTGCCGCCGGACAACACCTGGGAGGCCGCACACGAATCCGCTCCGACCCATAGTCCGGAGCCGATCGCTCAGATCGAGGACGGATGGCTGGACACCGCCTCGGGAGCTGCAACTTCTGCGGCGATGGAGCCGAACACTTACCTTGTCCCGCATAAAGCCCGTGACTCTGAGGTGCCGGACTCTCTGCCGGACTCCGAACCTCCTGCGCCCCTGCCAGTCGAATCCGATTGGGTGCCGATCATGGAATTCACCGTTGCGGACATCTTTCAGCACTCACCCTTCGGCGATATCTTAAATTCGCTAAAGCGTCTCTCGCTATCCGGAGAGCCCTGGCCGAACTACGGCCAGGATGGTCGGGACGCGGACAATGAAGAAATTCAAAGCCCACCCACCACCCACTTCGTAGCCACCGTCGATGATCTAAGCGACGTGCTAAACTACGACTCCGAAGACATCAACGGTATGGACGACGATGCCGGAGACGATCAAGAACCAACGCCTACAGGGCACTGGAAGGCCACCTCGTCACATGACATATATATGGTGGACACCCCAAAGGGAAGCGATACCGAGGAACAACGGGACGCGGCAGAGGATAATCCCGCCGATAAACAACCAAAACGGCGATGTAGACGCCGCCCTAAGTCCCGCCTCGATCAAAGCAGCATTCCTAACGACCCAGCGATAGAGCAGGGCAAACCAGCGGACGACGAAGAAACAACCAAGCAACCATCCGAACAGGACGAACCGGATAATCAACCCCTTCACGGAGCAATCAACAGTCCGGACACACCACCGGAGCATAAGAACCTTCACAAAAGACTCGTCACCACTGCAAGAAGTTTGAAGAAGGAAAAACGGAAGCTCAAAACAGCGGAAGACATACTCAGAATGAAATGGAGCAAAATACTCAAGACCGCAGACAAATATGGCAATGGCCATCAAACAAAGAGCTACCCGAAGCGCAAGCTGCTGCCAGAATTCGACGAGGAAGCCATAGAGCCCTCACAGTCAAAAAATAAAGAGGCTGTCTGGCCGGATAGACGGCCAAATGACAGGCCAAAAGCGACAAGCGGCGCCGCACACAAGCCGACTTATGATCCTGGGAAAACGGACGGCCCAACTAGGTCCATCTACGGGCCAAAAAAGAGGGCCCCAGGAAGTAACACAACACGACAAGTGTTCGAAGACAGCGGCACACCCAAATACAGGGGCGCCGCACACCCGCTATGTTTTACCGATGAGGTGCTGGATCATGAATTTCCAGCAGGGTTCAAACCCATAAACATAGAGGCATACGACGGCACAACAGACCCAGGAGTCTGGATAGAAGATTACATACTACACATACACATGGCTAGAGGAGATGATCTCCACGCCATAAAATACCTACCCCTCAAGCTCAAAGGGCCAGCTCGGCATTGGCTCAAAAGCCTCCCAGAAAACACCGTTGGAAGTTGGAAAGAGCTTGAGGACGCATTTAGAGCAAATTTTCAAGGGACTTATGTCCACCCTCCGGATGCAGACGATCTGAGTCATATAACCCAACAGCCCGGAGAGTCAGCGCGCAAATTCTGGAACAGGTTCCTTACCAAAAAGAACCAAATAGTCGACTGTCCGGACGCGGAAGCCTTAGCAGTTTTTAAACACAACGTCTGAGACGAATGGCTCGCCAGACACCTCGGCCAAGAGAAGCCAAGAACAATGGCCGCGCTAACAAGCCTCATGACGCGCTTTTGCACAGGAGAAGACAGCTGGCTAGCAAGATGCAGCACCAGCGACCCGAGTACATCCGAGATCAGAGATGGAAACGGAAAATCACGGCGCAAGAAAGATCAGCGCCGGAATAAAGAAAAAATCTCAAAGGGCACGGCGATCAATGCCGGATTCAAAAGCTCGTGGCCAAACAATAGAACACTGCCTCTTAAGGACAACAGCGACGAGCTATCAAATTTAAACAAAATTTTAGATCGGATATGTCAAATCCACAGTACCTCCGGAAGGCCTGCAAACCATACCAACCGAAATTGTTGGGTTTTTAAACAGTCCGGCAGACTCAACGCCGGACACAAGGGGCTCGATGCGCCAAGCGAGGACGATGACGAACCCCACCAGCAGAGCACCAGAAGTCAAAAGACTTTCCCACAAGAAGTCAAAACAGTAAACTCACTTCATGTGATAGTACGGAAAACCAACACGGCACTCGCTAAGACAAGTGTCGCATGGTCCACCCCAGCGGAACACCGAGATTGGATGTCAAAACCAATCACTTTCGACCACCTGGATTAGTCCAGAAGTATCCGGAACGTAGGATAGACTGCCCTGATACTGCATCCCATAATAGACGGACTGCAATTCACACAGGTTCTGATGGACGGCGGCAGTGACTTAAACCTGCTATATCCGGACACAATCCGCAAGTCGGGATAGACCCTACTACAATTCGGCATAGCCGCACTTCCTTAAAAGGAGTGGCGCCAGGCCCTTACGCCAGGTGCACAATTTCATTATTACTAGAAGTTGTGTTCGGGTCATCTGACAACTTCCGACGAGAAAAGCTAACCTTTCATGTCGCCCCATTTAAAAGTAGCTATCAAGCATCACTGGGACGGGAAGCTTTCGTCCGCTTCAATGCAATACCACATTACGCGTCTCTTACGCTTAAAATGCCCAGTCCACATGGCATCATTTCATTAAAAGGTCGCCTGAGACCCCGGACACGGCTGGACTAGTCCGGAATAAATAAGCTAGGGGCTACCTAGCCACACACCCCTTCACAAGGGTTTGTACATATAAGCCATGATGAGCTAGCATAGGCTCAGCTTTATTAATCTATATTTCAATTTTTTATGCACTTTCTCGCATGATTTCTTTTCCAACTAAGTTCCTCTCTTTTTACAGATGAACAGCGTGCACACCCGTCCAGGATACGGCACAACGGAGACACAAGTGCAGACATGCAGTAGGGACCCGTTGCAAGGACTCTTTTCAGACTAAGACCCTACGTAAACCTTTCTTACTGTCTCTTGTTGCTATAATCCCCTAGTTTCTCATTATAACCAGAGTGGAGACTGGCGTTTTGGCATCGGCCGCGCCAGAAGAACTTGCCCGTACCTGGACACAAGGGGCTTAGGGCATTGTTTTGCCCGCTATTGTAAAGA
>NW_025239301.1:0-3938 GCF_018294505.1 Triticum aestivum
TGGCAAAGTGCCCTGCTTCATTACAATGAAAATATATCACTTCTGACGAGTCTCGAAGTTTCCTTCTGATTCCATAGCCTCCTTGGGTCCTCGACTTCCTTTTTGGGAAACTGTTGAAGTAGTGCCCTGACTCCTTGCACCTAAAACAGGTGATATGACTCAGGTCCTTCCTGGTATCCAATCTATTTCTCTTCCTGGATTTTTCTGTTCCAATCAGGGCTTCTATTTCTTGTGGGTCATACTCTACTTTCTCTGTCGGGAATTCTACTAGATCTCCATTCAGACAATCTTGGGAGATGTGTCCTTCTTCTCCACATGAATAGCATGACCTGGTGCATGCTTTAATTCTGTTTCCTTTGTGTGTGTCCTCATCATCTTCCTTGATCACCGGTTCTTCTAAAATTTCCATGAGGGATTCTTTCATTGCTTCTTTCTTCTTCTGGATGGTTCTCTGTACCATAGGGTAAATGTGACACTGAGCAGGGTAGTGGGTAGTTCCTTCACACAAGAAACAAGTAATCTGCCTAGTTGGGCATTCTTCAGCTGGGTGACTTCCTTCACAATTTGGGCATTCATCCTTGTGTTCCTTATGGTTGTGTACTATTTCTCCATAAAGCTTGCATGCACAGAGTTTCTTCATATCATTTCCATGAGGCTTCATCTTCTGGGACACAAGCTGAGATTTTAGCAAGGTCAACTTAAATTCATTCCAAGTGGTTACTCCTTGCCATCCATTGATGGTTTGGTACATCCTCCACCAAGTTGCAGCACCTCTTTCAAAGCATTGAACAGCATGCTGGGCCATATCCTTTTCGGCTACTGGGTTATTATTCATGTGATCCTCCATGTTCTGAATCCATTGGTCCATCTCCAATTGACTCATCGGTCCAGAAAATATGAGCTCATCTCCATTCATCCTCTATTGGGTCCAGGGGTTTTTGGGGTGAGATAAGAGAGATAGAGAGGGATGCACACAATACAAACAATAAATTTCAAAAAGGGCATTTTTATTTTGTGGCTGTCGGAAAAACATCAAACAAAAGATAGCTCACAATCATCACATCTAACGTAAGTATATAATAGGGGTTTGGTTTTCTAACGGTTAATAAATCTTCAAAGTCACAAACTCTTCAAGTCTTGCTTATGTCTCCGATGGCTTATTCCGATCATGCTTGTCCTTCTCAAGTTCTTTCGCCATATCATCTCTATTGACGAGAAGTCTCTTGTGACGTCCTTTAATATTTTTGGAGTTGCATTCCAAACTTCCAGTTTCAACATCCTTGACATGATCCATGGTCCTACTATCCTTCAGTTCCTGACGAATCTTTGATGTCTCAAGGTTTGGCTCCTCTAGCTTGGCTACTTTCAGCTTCTGGGTCCTAAGTTCTTCACGAAACGCTTCCTTATCAAATATGACTTCCTAAAGTCCATCGTAAAATCCTTGATGTAACAATCTAGATCCTGTCGATACACCAGCTAAGGTTAAAACTGCATCTTTTGCTGATGGGTGCTCCATCAGCTTTCTACCATCCAATACTTCCGAAGAAATGCATGCTTAACTCAACACGGTAATAATAGCATAAGCGAGTGATAGCATCTTGGATATCTATATTTCTGCCCTGGTCATTGACATGAACTTTTATTCCATAGTTGATATCTCCTGCTTTAGGGTTTTCCTGACAAAACTTTGAGTTCTAATGCTCCATGTTCAGGTATTTCTCCGATACACCTTGATCTCGGGTATTGACAGCTTCCATAGTCGGTCAAGTTCCATAAGTGTAGCCTTCCTTGGTCATACCAAATCTGGAAATTCTTCATATTCACCTAGTCTTCAAAGTCCTTATCCGTCGTAGTTTCCATCATTATAATTCTCGGTAAAATCCTCTTCATTCTGAAGTGGCCTTAGTTGTCCGATATCTGGTCCTTCTTGGAGTGGTCTCATCAGTCGAATCTTCGAGGGGTCAAAAGGGGAAAGGGGTATGGTATCACTAAAAGGGAATATTTGAATAAGCTCAGAAGAGAAGAGGGGTAAAAGATTCTTTTGAAAAGAAAGTTGTAGAGAGAAATCTTTCCTATGGGCTTGCCAGTTTCTAGGGTCACGCCCTACAGTCAACATGTGCTCTGATACCATCTTGTAGCGACCCGACCCGAACGGATCAAGTCTCTGTGCTTAAGTGTCATCCCTGGATCGGTATGTCGACACACACAGTACTCGAGGATTTATAACAGAGGTAAATCACACGTATAAAGTAACGTAAATAATATTACCTCAATACAAATAGCGGAAGTAACAAGGTTGTGGATTCCCATCAACACCAACGGCAAAGTTGAGTGTAGAAATCGTAACCCTAACGTATCACTTACTCGTCGTAAGATCCTGCAACATGAGACGTTGCAGCCACAAAGGGTCAGTACATTGAATGTACTGGCAAATTCACACCATAGAGCAATGATGAAAATAACTATCACTACATGCATATATGGCTGGTGGAGGCTCTATGGTTATAATGTTTTTGCAAAAAGCCAATTTTCCCTACTGCAAAGGAATACATTTTATCTAACTATCATGGTGGTTGTTAAACATTGAGAATGGTTGACAGCATTCTCAATCCCAATTAAGTAACATCATTAAAACCAACAAAATTAATTAAAGTAACATGATGAGATTCACATGATAATCCAAGTACTAGATACTCAAAACATCCATAACTGGGGACAGGGCTAACCATGATTAATTTGTACACTCTGCAGAGGTTGCACACTTTTCCCCACATGACTCGATCTCCTCCGTTTGGATTCTCGCACTACATGGTGTTTGAGAAACGGATGACCGAGACATAGTCTTTCAGAAGCGGTAGCACCTTACGATGGGTAGACCGTACCAACCTATATCCCCTACATCTGCTAGTCTACCACTGTAAGAGTTCGCACGACTTAGTCAACTATGCTAGAGCCCATAATAGCATGTGGCTGCACACGAAAGTTCCTAGCATGAAATATCTTATGATCCCTTTGAGCCTGGGTGGCGGTCCAAAAAACAAACAGGCAATCCTGGAATACCCAGGTACCTCAATCCACCCAGATGTGTATTAAAGTTGCCACCTTAAATAAACCATTAATTAACAATCTCACATCTGTCATGGATACACTCACCCAATCCACGTCTACTAGCATAGCATGGCATAATAAGCAAACGTAGAAGTAACTCCCAAGGGTTTGATAATAAAACAAATAATAGGTACTACCTCATCTATTTACCAAAACCCACAATTTAATTAGATCCTAATCATGCAATGTTTGAGGATTGATCTAATGCATAAAAACTGGGTATGAAAAGGGATATGATCAAAGTGTGAACTTCCCTGCAATGTTGATGAAGATGATTCGCACTCAAAACTCTTGATAGTTCTACTCGTCACACTCCGGTAAATCTATCGTGAGCAAGCAATAGTAACCACACATAAGCAATCACCCAAAAGATCGGAAAGAACGAAGAGTATGATTCAGAAAACATCAAAACCAAGAAAATGACTCTTGCAGCATAAAAAAATTTCTAATAGTACCAAAACTATGTGAATTTGGCCTTATCAGAAAGTTTAGTTCAAGAGCTTCGATTTGCAAAAAAGAATCAACTCAAACGGGGTTATAAGACTCAAGTTATGATCAAACGAAGTTCAAATACAAAACTGTTTGAAATTCAAATTTTAAACTTTCAAAAAAATGTTTAAGCTGTTTTACTGGATAGAGGAGATCATAACAAATAAGTGGGCATTGGTTTCATTGGATTTGGATACACGAGTAAAAAGTTGTTAGCGTTTGAAAACTAGGGGCTAAACTATAAAACAAATACTACAAATAGGTCCCTGGACAGAAAAAAAACCTACTGAGCGAATGCTCGCTTTCTAACCTAACAAGCAAACAATCTCTAAATAACTGGA
>NW_025239302.1:0-3937 GCF_018294505.1 Triticum aestivum
GCTGGTGGACGTGTCCTAGGGTGACTCCCGCAAGGGAGGGGAGAGGAAGAGGATGAGGAGCGCGATTCGGAGGAGACCCTCGAGGGGACGGGGGAGACCTCCCCTCCGCGCGTGTCTGACATCCTCTGCACCTTGCCTGACGACGACGAGGCTGACGCCACCTGGGAGGATGATGGCTCGCACGTGTTTCCGAGGAGAGACAGGTCAGCGCTGATCTCCCGAGAGGCTTCTGATGACCCACAAGTATAGGGGATCTATCGTAGTCCTTTCGATAAGTAAGAGTGTCGAACCCAACGAGGAGCAGAAGGAAATGATAAGCGGTTTTCAGTAAGGTTTTCGCTGCAAGCACTCAAATAGTAGGTGATAGATAGTTTTGTGATAAGATAAATAGTAACGAGCAAAAAGTAAATAAAGTAAATAAAGTGCATCAAGGTGGCCCAATCCTTTATGTAGCAAAGGATAAACCTGGACAAATTCTAATAATGAAGAAGGAGCTCCCGAGGACACATTGGCAATTATCGTCAAGCTAGTTTTCATCATGTTCGTAAGATTCGCGTTCGGTACTTTGATAATTTGATATGTGGGTGGACCGGCACTTGGGTACTGCCCTAACATGGACAAGCATCCCACTTATGATTAACCCCTATTGCAAGCATCCGCAACTACAAAAAGGAGTATTAAGGTAAACCTAACCACAACATTAAACTTATGGGTCCATATCAACCCCTAATGAAGCAACACATAAACTAGGGTTTAAGCTTCTGTCACTCTAGCAACCCATCATCTACTTATTACTTCCCTATGCCTTCCTCTAGGCCCAAATAATGGTGAAGTGTCATGTAGTCGACGTTCACATAACACCACTAGAGGAGAGACAACATACATCTCATCAAAATATCAAACGAATACCAAATTCACATGACTACTAATAGCAAGACTTCACCCATGTCCTCAGGAACAAACGTAATTACTCACAAAGCATATTCATGTTCATAATCAGAGGGGTAATAATATGCATAAAGGATCTGAACATATGATCTTCCACCAAGTAAACCAAATAGCATCAACTACAAGGAGTAATCAACACTACTAGCAACCCACAGGTACCAATTTGTGGTTTTGATACAAGATTGGATACAAGAGATGAACTAGGGTTTTGAGAGGAGATGGCGAAGATGTTGATGGAGATTGACCCCCTCCTGATGAGAGGATCGTTGGTGATGACGTTGGTGATGATTTCCCCCTCCCGGAGGGAAGTGTCCCTGGCAGAACAGCTCCGCCAGAGCCCTAGACTGATTCCGCCAAGGTTCCGCCTCGTGGCGGCGGAGTTTCGTCCCGTAAGCTTGCCCACGATTTTTTCCAGAGGGAAAGTGATGATATAGCAGAAGATGGACGCCGGAGGCCCACCAGGGGGCCCACGAGATAGGGGGCCGCGCCCTGGGGGGGGGGGGGGCGCCCCCCTGTCTCCTGGACAGGGTGTGGGCCCCCTGGCCTATTTCTTTTGCCCATAAATTCTTATTAAATCCAAAAAGTTGTTTCGTGGAGTCTCAGGTCTTTTAGAGTTGTGCAGAATAGGTTTCCAACGTTTGCTCCTTTTCCAGCCAGAATTCCAGCTGCCGGCATCCCCCCTCTTCATGGTAAACCTAGTAAAATAAGAGAGAATAGCCATAAGTATTGAGATATAATGTGTAATAACAGCCCATAATGCAATAAATATTGATATATGATGCAAAATGGACGTATCAACTCCCCCAAGCTTAGACCTCGCTTGTCCTCAAGCGGAAGCCGAAATCGAAAAATATGTCCACATGTTTAGAGATAGAGGTGTCGATAAAAATAAAATACAGACATGAGGGCATCATGATCATTCTAATAACAGCAACATATATGGATTTTGTCATATGATTTCCTATGTACAAGTAATAAGCAATTCACAATGTTAAGTATGGTTCAAAAACTTCATTGGGAACTAACAAACTATAAACTCAGTCATTGAAGCAATTGCAATTTATCGTAACATCAGAAAGAGTCAATAATAGAGCTTTTCAGCAAGCTCACATACTCAACTATCTCGTAGTGCCCTATAATTGTTAACACTCATGCAATACTTGTGGTTATATAGTTTCAGCCGGACACTGAGAAAGATAGGGGCTTATTGTGTTGCCTCCCAACATATTCACCTTTAGGTGATGTCAACAATAATAATAGCCTATGCCAACTTACATCCAATTGGATATATGTATCATGATCTTTCAAACATGAGGAGCTTGCCAAAGGATAAAAATAAAAAGGGAAAGGTGAGAATCACCTTGACTCAAGCATAAAGTAAAATATAAAGTAAAAGATAGGCCCTTTGCAGAGGGAAGCAGAGGTTGTCATGTGCGTTTAGGGTTGATGCACGAAATCTTAATGTAAAAGAACGTCACTTTATATTGCCCTTGTATGTGGACCTTTATTATGCAATCCGTCGCTTTTATTACTTCCACAACAAGTTCGTGCAAAGCTTATTTTCTCTACACTAATAAGTCATACATATTTAGAGAGCAATCTTTATTGCTTGCACCGATGACAACTTACTTGAAGGATCTTACTCAATCCATAGGTAGGTATGGTGGACTCTCATGGCAAAACTGGGTTTAAGGATATTTGGAAGCACAAGTAGTATCTCTACTTGATGCAAGGAATTTGGCTAGCATGAGGGGGAAAGGCAAGCTTAACATATTTGGAAGGTCAATGACAATATACTTTAACTGAGATGTCGGAAAACATAAACCATTACGTTGTCTTCCTTGTCCAACTCAACTCTTTTAGCATGTCATACTTAATTAGTGCTTCACAATCATAAAAGATGTCCAAGATAATATATTTATATGTGAACCCCTCTTTCCTTATCACTTCCTATTAATTGCAATGATGACCAAGGCTACGTTCATCAACTTTCAACAATTTTTATGCCTCATACTTTCTATGTGTGAAGTTATCACTATCCATAAGATCAACATCAACTCTTTTGTTCTTTCTACTTTCTCAAGATCTTAGCAACATAGCAAAGCCCTTGACTCAACACTAATCTTTATTATAGATAGCACACGGACTCGATTACATAAAGAGATCACAATGAAAAACTCAAAACTACTTGAAATCAAAACTTCGAACTAATAGATCAAGATACTACTAAAAGGATCGAACTAAATAAAGCGGTAAAAATAGGAGTGTGATGGTGATACGATACCGGGGCACCTCCCCCAAGCTTGGCAGTTGCCAAGGGGAGTGCCCATACCCATGTGATTATTTCTCCTTCTTCATGGTTGGTGTTATGATCTTCTTGGCGATGATGCCCTTCAGGATACGGTTCTCCTCCTCGAGCTTATTTACTTGTTGTTTGAGGTCCATATTCTCTTTACGGAGCTTGCCCGTAACAGACAAAGCTCCTTTTACCCAAGGATGCTGCATAGCTTTTGGAGAACAAGAAAAACTCTTTTTCATATTTTCATAAGAAAGAAATCTAGGGTTGGAAGGAGTGACCGAGGTAGGGACAGCCAAGCTAGGTAGTTCCCCCATAGTGAAGTCTGCTTGGAGACGAGAGGTAACTTCTTGATCTTCCTCCATGGCATCTATCCTTTTCAAATCAGCCTCCATCTCATCCTCCGTTGATGGTCCAAATTGGTAGGCATCACTATTTGCTCCTGGACCTGGCATTGGGTGAGACACCCAGCTCTCCCCAACTGATTCCTGAGAAGACATCTTGCTTTATTCTGTAATAGGAAGAGCTCAAAACGAAAACAGAGGATATTTGCGTGATACGGTGGTCAAAACCTTCGGGAGTACATATAATGAATTTTTACCGACCAAAATACGTAACATACAAGAAAACGGAGTCCGGGAGGCACACAAGGTGCCCACGAGACAGGGGGGCGCGCCCTACCGGGGGGGGGGG
>NW_025239303.1:0-3936 GCF_018294505.1 Triticum aestivum
CGACGCCGTCGCCGCCCCGCGCCGTTGCCGCCTAGCCCCGACGCCGTACGTCGCCGCCCCGCCTCGCCCCGTCCTGATTTTGTTAGATTTTTTTGTTAGATTTTCTGCTAATTTAATTATTTGATGTAGTAGTTAATTTAGATGTGTAGTATAATTTAGATGTGTACTTAATTGAGTTAGATTTTGTTAGATTTTTTTGTAGTTCATAGATTTTTTTTGTTAGATGTGTAGTTCATAGATTTATTTTCATATTGTGTAATTTGTTCATATTTTGTTATTTTTTTTTCTGTTAATAGATTTTTTTGGTGATATTATTGTTGAATATGCATGTTTTTATGTTCGTATATATGCAAAGATCGAATATGTCAATTTTTTATGATTTGTTTTCTGTTCATAGAATTTTTATGACTTTTTTCTGTTGTAATTTTGTTCATAGAATTTTAATGATTTTTTTGTTCATAGATTTTTTTCTTTCAATTTATGTATATTTTCATATTTGTGTATGTATAGGAAAATTGTGCATGATCAAAGTCATTTATGAATATGTTCATATTTAGAATAGAGGAAAAAGGAAAATAAGAAGAGAAAGTGTTTAATATAATTAGTTAGAAAAATAATAGAACTATAGTTAAACTAGTTTATTTTTAATAAGTACTACTTTAATTTATAGTAAGTGCTTCATATATAGTTGAACTAGCTAGTTGATTTAACAAACCAATTTATTTTACTATATATAGATGTAGTTTAATTTTAGTAAGTACTACTTTATTTATTTATAGTAAGTGCTTATTGGTTGAACTAGTTGATTTAATTAATAAAACTACTTTATTTAACTATATATATAGAAGTAGTTCCCGCATTGACGTCGACGATGCCTATCCCGCATCCTCGTCGTCGTCGACTCGGCGGTGGAGGCCTGCTTGATCAGGGCCATGTTCGGGACTGGGCTCCGCCGGACTGGTATTGGGAGGTGCTACCTTCTGGGGGACGTAGGTTCGTGAGGAGGCAGCCCGTTGTTGACCCGATCCTTGTTTGGTGACGGTCGCATAGGCTAGTGATGGTGCCGAGGCTTCCGGACACCGCAGAGGTGGTACGTCATCGTGTCAGCGAGGAGGACGAGCACGCCCGTCGCTACATGGTTGCGTTGGAGGGTAGGTTCGACAATACCTGGCAGGTTCTTCAGGGATCTCACTGGAGCTATGATCCTGTGATTGTTCCTTATCTTTGGGTGTCCACCGCCCGCGACGATACCTGTCGGGTGCTACGGTTCTAGCTGTATTAATTAGCGATGCTATATGTATGATAGTATTCGAGGAGTATTCGACGATGTACGGACACAAGAGATGATGTACTTTTGGTTATAATTGAATGCATGCTAATTTTAATACTATATTTTACAATTTGGTTTTGCTTATTGAATGCTCATATTGGAAAAGTACTCCTACTTTGAATGCTAAAATTGAAGAGCACTCTATGCAGAAATCTAGGAGCCCCTCCATCATCCACGCCGTCGTGGGGGTAGCTTCTCCTTCATTCCCGTGTGCTACATAATTTGGTGTAATAATAATACACTCGGGAATGAAAGGAGGAGCTACGTACCATCATCGATAATCAACCCGTGATTAATAATAATGATCTAATTTAGATTTTTTAGTACATATATTTAATTGTACAAGTTTAATATTTGAATTATGAACTTAGGCCGGAAATATCGTACTCGAACGACGAAAACCGCCCGGGGGAGTGCGACTGGTGCCACGACGACCGAGGTATGTGCAACAGGTTCATTGAGCTGGACGAAGATCGGCGCTTCAACATTAAGCTCGAGGAGACCTTCGATGTTCATACGGTACACAACGACGACAATAGTTTTTTCGTAATTAAGCACGACTTCAACTATTTTAGCGTGTATGTTTCATCTTTTCCAATTCGACTAGCTTATCCCATGCTATGCAAGATGCTTTGTCTTGGAGAGGATGGGTTTTGAAGACCATGAAAGTATGGAAACCAAAAAAATTCTCCTAAGGACCCATCATGGTGTGGATTTTTCAAGTAAAGTTGTATAATGCTGAGAGTGTAACCCATTTTGATTGCAAAAATTGGGAAGCACTTTGCAAGATGTATGGTTTTGATGAGGGTATGCTTGTCACCATGGATCTTGGTAATCCTACAATCCAGCAAGACAATATGGGCATTTGGGTCCTTGTGGATACACCTCCAATTCTTCCCCATGTGAGATTAACATAGTTATTAAGTAATTTATATTGTTTATTTCAAAATGGTTGACAGCTTGTTTCCATTGACAGCTTATTTTCATTCTTCAAAGAATGTGCAGAAAATGGTAAACAAAACCCACTACACCGATGGCTCCAAATTAACTTATAAGGAGAAGAATCATCTGATCGCATTTTGTACCGATCTTGAGAATTACAATGTCTACAATCGAACTCCTCAACATTATGGTCAATATGTGCCACTAGTGCACGTGTTGAACTACGATAACTACCATGGAGATATCCTGGTAAGATTATTTACTATTACGACATCCCTGCATCTTTTTAAATACTTCTAAAACTAGTACATCATTGCTAACTACGAAGTTATTACTATGTTTATCAACAAATAATCCCGAATGATTGTGTGCCTCATCTGATGTATACGCACGATCGCCTTGATGTTTTGAACATACAACCAGGTCATCCTACGAATCTCAACTGTCCATACCGGATTTCTAAAAGAAGTGGAGACATGACAATCAAAGAATGGAAAAAATGTATGGACAGTCGGAAGGAGCTTCTTGCAAGCAAAAGGGGGCGAAGCGCAAGAATTGGAGACAGGATGATCTCCATTCTTCATAATGGAGAGTCAGGGTCTATATTGTTTTATGCTATTTTACCTTAAGGGTGTTTAGGTCCTACCCGATACTGATGATCATGTGTTAAGAACAATTATGTAGGGTTGGGTTCGATGACTATGAGGATGATGATCGTATGACTTGTTATTAATAACGAGTAGAAGTTGTATGATGATGAATGATTAGTAGGACTTGTTATTATATATGATGATGTATGATGCGAGCATGCATGAGTTATTATATATCAGCGGGTGAAATAAACATAGCAGTAGCGTTGGTAAACCAAGGACTAAGATATAAGAGAGGACACTTCTCTCTATTAGCTAGCTAATAACAACCTAAAGTTAACCCCCAAAACCCCTAAACCAACCACTTATTTTTTTAAAAAGAAAAACCTCAGCTGCTGACACGTGGAAGCCTTTTGGTCCCGGTTCATGTCACCAACCGGGACCAAAGGCCCCCTTGCCCGGGCTGCTCGCAGTGGCCACGTGGAGGCCCATCTGTCCCGGTTCGTGTTAGAACCGGGACTAAAGGGTGGAGGCATTAGTAACGACCCTTTAGTCCCGGTTCAAGAACCGGGACTAAAGGCCCTTATGAACCGGGACAAATGCCCTGTTTTCTACTAGTGCTCTGTCCCAAAATTCTTGTATTAGATTTGTCTAAATATGGATGTATCAAGTCATTGATACATCCGTATTTAGACAAATCTAATACAAGAATTTTGGGACGGAGGGAGTATTGTTTATATTATTTTTTGCATGGTTAGTATTGTTCATATGTGCATCCAAATCCAAACTAAGATATATTGTAGCTAAACTGCATTAACCCACCAAAATACAACAAGGCTGTTTCTCAACAAAAAAAAAAGATACAACACAAGGTCATCCAGGTTACATACATAATACTCCCTCCGTTCCTAAATATTTGTCTTTTTAGAGATCTCAACAAGTGACTATACGGAGCAAAATGAGTGAATCTACACTCTAAAATATGTCTATATACATTCGTATGTGATAGTTCATTTGAAATCTCTAAAAAGACAAATATTTAGGAACAGAGGAAGAAGTACATGCGGTTACATA
>NW_025239304.1:0-3936 GCF_018294505.1 Triticum aestivum
ATTACCAATAAGGTATGGCCTCCAAGTTTTCAATGCATGCACAACTGAGGCTAACTCCAAATCATGTGTAGGATAATTATGCTCATGATTCTTAAGCTGACGTGAAGCATATGAAACAACTTTACCTTCCTGCATCAAAAAACTCCCAAGTCCTTGACGAGAAGCATCACAATATACCTTGAAGTCCTTATGTATATCCGGCAGAGTTAAGACTGGGGTTGTAACCAAACGTCGCTTCAATTCCTGAAAACTGGCTTCACATTCATCGGTCCAAACACATTTCTTCTCTTTCTTCAACAATTCAGTCATAGGCTTTGCAATCTTGGAAAAGTTCTCAATAAACCTCCTGTAATAACCTGCAAGGCCCAAAAAGTTGCAAATCTCTCCAACTGACTTGGGTGTCTCCCACTCTGTAACTGCAGCAACCTTAGATGGATCAACTGCAACTCCATTACCTGACACAACATGTCCAAGGAATGCTACCTCATCCAACCAAAACTCACATTTGCTAAATTTGGCATACAGTTGATGTTCCCTCAATTTCTCCAATACCAAATGCAGATGCATCTCATGCTCTTGCTTATTCTTGGAGAACACCAATATATCATCAATGAAAACAACCAAAAATTTATCCAAGAACTCCATAAACACCTTGTTCATCATATTCATGAAGTATGCAGGAGTGTTAGTTAATCCAAATGATATAATAGTATATTCATACAACCCATACCTCGTGGTGAAAGCAGTCTTTGGAATATCTTGCTCACGAATCTTTAATTGATGATAACCAGAATGAAGATCAATCTTAGAAAACACAGTAGCTCCCTCCAACTGGTCAAATAGATCATTTATCATAGGCAAAGGATACTTATTCTTAATCGTTACCTCATTCAGAGAACGATAATCAACACACATCCTCAAGGTTCCATCCTTCTTCACCACAAACAAAACTGGAGCTCCCCAAGGTGATGAACTTGGGCGAATAAATCCCTGTGCCTGCAATTCTCTTATTTGCTTCTTCAATTCCTCCAACTCTTGAGGAGGCATTCTATACTGTCTCTTTGCAATAGGTCCAGTGCCTGGTATTAAATCAATAAGAAACTCAATATCTCTATCTGGTGGCATACCTGGGAACTCCTCTGGAAACACATCTGGATAATCCATCACAACTGGCACCTCTTCCAGGCTACCCCCCTTAAGAGAGTTCACCTGCACCTGATTATGCTTATACTTACACACATATTTGATCCTCTTCCCTCCTGTTGCATTGAGAGTAATAGATCGACTGGCACAATCAATACGACATTTATATAACTGCAACCAATCCATGGCCAAAATAATATCCAAACCTTGTGACTTCAATATAATCAAATCTGTAGGAAACTCGTGCTTCCAAATAGACAAAGTCAACTGATGGCAACCAACACCTGCTATCATCTCAGCTCCTGGGGAACTCACTCTAATAGGCATACTAAGGGTTTTGGTTGGCAATCCATGTTTATCAACAAATACCCTCGAAATAAATGAATACGATGCACCAGTATCAAAAAGAACAAGCGCAGGTACTGAATTAATCAAGAACTTACCAATCACTGCATCAGGTTCATTATAAACCTCAACATTAACATGGTTGACATGACCCTTTTGGAAGGGGTTTGGCTTGCTAGATCCTGAGTTCTTCGCCCCCGGGCAATCTGTGGCATAGTGCCCCATAGCCTTACACCTGAAGCACTGCACCTGACTCAAATCCCTTGGCGCACGTGTAACCTGGTGGTTCTGGTTATTTTCCCTCCATTGCCATTACCATTACCATTACCTCTGCCATTACCATTGTTACTCTTGTGCCCATTATGATGATGGTGGCCATTATGGTTGTGGCCATTCCCTCCATGATGATTATGATCATTTCCTCCAAGATGATTATGTCCATTACCTCCATGATGATTATGCCCATTACCTCCATTACCATGATATGAAGTGCGTGGCTTCTTTTGTGGTCCAGAATTATACCTGTTATTATTGTTGTACTTCCTCTTGCGATTCTCTATGGCCTGTTGCTTTCCCTCTAGAACAATAGCCTTATCAATCAAATCCTGGCAATTCCTAAAAGTGGCCACTGTCAACTGAAGGCTCAACTCATCATTTAGGCCCTCCAAGAATTTCTCCTGCCTAGCTGCATCAGTGTTAACATCATTAGGAGCGTAACGTGCAAGATTATTAAATTCGTCCACATAAGCATTAACTGTGCGACCTCCCTGGTGCAAACTGCGAAACTCCTTCTTTTTCAAACTCATAGCACCAGCAGACACATGTGCAGCACGGAAAGCTATCTGAAACTGCACCCAAGTGATAGTAGCAATGGGACAAGTGACCAAGAAGTTGCCCCACCAAGCTGCAGTAGGAACCTCCAACAAATGTGAGGCAAACCTCACCCTCTATGCATCTGTGCATCCAACAGTATCCAGATTCTTATTGACCGCACGGAGCCAATCATCAGCCACAATAGGTTCAGGGGAACTGGAGAACCTCTGAGGATTCAACCTCAAGAACCTGGTAAGCATATCCACAGGTGGCGGTGGTGGCGGATTGTTGTTGTTATTGTTGTTGTTTCCCATGTTCTGAGCAAGCAACTGGATCAACTGAGCCTGTCCCTGAAGCAACTGCTGCATGTATGGCGGTACATCATTGCCATTGTTGTCTCCTCCTGCAGCAGTGCGTCTAGTGTCACGCCTCGGCGGCATCTGGTGGGCAAGCATAGATGAGTTATAGATATAATAGGGCCAAAAGCTATGTATATATAAATATATTCTACCCATATGCATAATATGATCAAGCCAACAAAACACAACAACGAATAACACCAACACACAAACAACAAACAACAAACAAATATGATAATATTATATATATATATATACATATATATATAGTCGAATAATTCCGACAAGATATACAAACAAACTACCAATCAAGCAAACAATCTAGTATCTTCATACCACAAAAGTGGACATAATCAGATACGCTAACACGATAACGTTGCAATATAAAACAAGCATGAATGGTGGTCTCAGCACTAGTTCCTACTTAACTGGCAACATACTTGAGGGCTTAACTAATAACCAGTAAGAAGGATAGCTAGTTGATAAAATAATTTTCACTCCTATGGCTTTTCTAATCCATTTTCTAGGGTCACGTACTACAGTCAATACATTGCTCTGATGCCATCTGTAACGACCAAATCTCGAAGGATTTGAGTCTCTGTGCTTACCGTGCTAGTCCCTGGATCGAACTCGCTAGCACACACAGTATAGATGAATACCAGAATAGCAAGTGCATCATTTATTACATCGTATGATCCAGAATATATAAAATAAAACAATCTGCATAGCACTTGGCTAGCTTTATTCAATCAAACAGCGGAAATGTAGCAGCAAATAATGATGAGTCCCATCATAGCCCACTGGTGATGCTGAGTGCAGACTCGCGACCCTAACGGTACCTTACTCTTCGTCTGAATATCCTGCAACATGAGATGTTGCAGCCATATAGGTCAATACTTTGAATGTATTGGCAAGTTACACAGGAGTAATAATAGCAGACCTACATGTATATGCATAGTACAACAAAGGAAGGCTTGAGGGTTTATTTTTGCATAAAGCTGATTTTATCCTAATAACTACCTAATAGTCAAATAATTTATTTAGTTCTTTTATTACTACAATTAAATACACAAGGTTGAGTTGGCAAAATCAACTCCAACCTACCCTTTTATTAAGTTGCCCACAAATATTATTAAGTGTCACATCTGTCAAGATCATCCAACAACTATAATGGCATAGTGTCTCAAATTTACCCATAACCGGGGGCACGACTAATCATGATTAGTTTTAATAATCTGCAGAGTTTAGTACGCTTTACCCACTGGACCCAATCCGA
>NW_025239305.1:0-2586 GCF_018294505.1 Triticum aestivum
AATGAACTCTGAAAAGGTTGAAAGTTGGCATGGTATCATCATTTCATCCACATAGCATGTGCAAAAAGTTGAGAGGGTTACGCCAAAAACTGGATGCACTTCGTGTACAAAACGGATAATCTCTTTCAAAGTATCAGGATTTCATACGGAAACTCGTCTGTTACAAAGGAATTTCTTTTTTTAAACTTATTTGAACTCCTGACTTTTTGTGTGTTCAAAATGCACCATTCAAAGCCACATCATCATTTTTCAATCCATTCTGACTTCATTTGTTATTTTTCATGCATTTACTAATTATTTTGAGCTATAAGACCTAAAATTGAAAAGCATTTCAAGCGAACTCTAAAATGGTTGAAAGTTGGCATGGTATCATCATTTCTTCCACATAGCATGTGCAAGAAAGTTGAGAGGGTTACGGCAAAAACTGGATGCACTTCGTGGACAAAACGGACAATCTCTTTCGAAGTATCAGGATTTCATACGGAAACTCGTCTGTTACAAAGGGGATTCGTTTTTTAAAACTTATTTAAACTCCTGACTTTTTGTGTGTTGAAAATGCACCATTCAAAGCCACATCATCATTTTTCAATCCTTTCTGACTTCATTTGTTATTTTTCATGCATTTACTTATTATTTTGAGCTATAAGACCCTAAAATTGAAAAGCATTTCAAATGAACTCTGAAAAGGTTGAAAGTTGGCATGGTATCATTATTTCATCCACATAGCATGTGCAAGAAAGTTGACAGGGTTACGGCAAAAACTGGATGCACTTCGTGTACAAAACGGACAATCTTTTTCAAAGTATCAGGATTTCATACGGAAACTCCTCTGTTACAAAGGAATTTCAGTTTTTAAAACTTATTTGAACTTCTGACTTTTTGTGTGTTCAGAATGCACCATTCAAAGCCACATCATCATTTTTCAATCCTTTCTGACTTCATTTGTTATTTTTCATGCATTTACTAATTATTTTGATCTATAAGACCCTAAAATTGAAAAGCATTTCAAATGAACTCTGAAAAGGTTGAAAGTTGGCATGGTATCATCATTTCATCCACATAGCATGTGCAAGAAAGTTGAGAGGGTTACCGCAAAAACTGGATGCACTTCGTGTACAAAACAGACAATCTCTTTCAAAGTATCAGGATTTCATACGGAAACTCGTCTGTTACAAAGGGATTTCATTTTTTAAAACTTATTTGAACTCCTGACTTTTTGTCTGTTCAAAATGCACCATTCGAAGCCACATCATCATTTTTCAATCCTTTCTGACTTCATTTGTTATTTTTCATGCATTTACTAATTATTTTGAGCTATAAGACCCTAAAATTGAAAAGCATTTCAAATGAACTCTTAAAAGGTTGAAAGTTGGCATGGTATCATCCTTTCATCCACATAGCATGTGCAAGAAAGTTGAGAGGGTTACGGCAAAAACTGGATGTACTTCGTGTACAAAACGGACAATCTCTTTCAAAGTATTAGGATTTCATACGGAAACTCGTCTGTTACAAAGGGATTTCATTTTTTTAAACTTATTTGAACTCCTGACTTTTTGTGTGTTCAAAATACAACATTCAAAGCCACATCATCATTTTTCAATCCTTTCTAACTTCATTTGTTATTTTTCATGCATTTACTAATTATTTTGAGCTATAAGACCCTAAAACGTAAAAGCATTTCAAATGAACTCTGAAAAGGTTGAAAGTTGGCATGGTATCATCATTTCATCCACATAGCATGTGCAAGAAAGTTGAGAGGGTTACGGCAAAAACTGGATGCACTTCGTGTCCAAAACGGACAATCTGTTTCAAAGTATCAGGATTTCAGACGGAAACTCGTCTGTTACAAAGGGATTTCATTTTTTAAAACTTATTTGAACTCCTGACTTTTTGTGTGTTCAAAATGCACCATTCAAAGCCACATCATCAGTTTTCAATCCTTTCTGACTTCATTTGTTATTTTTCATGCATTTATTAATTATTTTGAGCTATAAGACCCTAAAATTGAAAAGCATTTCAAAGGAACTCTGAAAAGGTTGAAAGTTGGCATGGTATCATCATTTCATCCACATAGCATGTGCAAGAAAGTTGACAGGGTTACGGCAAAAACTGGATGCACTTCGTGTACAAAACAGACAATCTCTTTCAAAGTATCAGGATTTCATACGGAAACTCGTCTGTTACAAAGGGATTTCATTTTTTAAAACTTATTTGAACTCCTGACTTTTTGTATTTTCAAAATGCACCATTCAAAGCCACATCATCAATTTTCAATCCTTTCTGACTTCATTTGTTATTTTTCATGCATTTATTAATTATTTTGAGCTATAAGACCCTAAAATTGAAAAGCATTTCAAATGAACTCTGAAAAGGTTGAAAGTTGGCATGGTATCATCATTTCATCCACATAGCATGTGCAAGAAAGTTGAGAGGGTTACGGCAAAAACTGGATGCACTTCGTGTACAAAACGAACAATCTCTTTCAAAGTATCACGATTTCATACGGAAACTCGTCTGTTACAAATGGATTTCATTTTTTAACTTATTTGAACTCCTGACTTTTTGTGTGTTCAAAATGAACCATTC
>NW_025239305.1:2596-3936 GCF_018294505.1 Triticum aestivum
CATCATTTCATCCACATAGCATGTGCAAGAAAGTTGACAGGGTTACGGCAAAAACTGGATGCACTTCGTGTACAAAACAGACAATCTCTTTCAAAGTATCAGGATTTCATACGGAAACTCGTCTATTACAAAGGGATTTCATTTTTGAAAACTTATTTGAACTCCTGACTTTTTGTGTGTTCAAAATACAACATTCAAAGCCACATCATCATTTTTCAATCCTTTCTGACTTCATTTGTTATTTTTCATGCATTTACTAATTATTTTGAGCTATAAGACCCTAAAACGTAAAAGCATTTCAAATGAACTCTGAAAAGGTTGAAAGTTGGCATGGTGTCATCATTTCATCCACATAGCATGTGCAAGAAAGTTGAGAGGGTTACCGCAAAAACTGGATGCACTTCGTGTACAAAACAGACAATCTCTTTCAAAGTATCAGGATTTCATACGGAAACTCGTCTGTTACAAAGGGATTTCATTTTTTAAAACTTATTTGAACTCCTGACTTTTTGTCTGTTCAAAATGCACCATTCAAAGCCACCTCATCATTTTTCAATCCTTTCTGACTTCATTTGTTATTTTTCATGCATTTACTAATTATTTTGAGCTATAAGACCCTAAAACTGAAAAGCATTTCAAATGAACTCTGAAAAGGTTGAAAGTTGGCATGGTATCATCCTTTCATCCACATAGCATGTGCAAGAAAGTTGAGAGGGTTACGGCAAAAACTAGATGCACTTCGCGTACAAAACGGACAATCTCTTTCAAAGTATCAGGATTTCATACGGAAACTCGTCTGTTACAAAGGGATTTCATTTTTTAAAACTTATTTGAACTCCTGACTTTTTGTGTGTTCAAAATGCACCATTCAAAGCCACATCATCATTTTTCAATCCTTTCTGACTTCATTTGTTATTTTTCATGCATTTACTAATTATTTTGAGCTATAAGACCCTAAAACGTAAAAGCATTTCAAATGAACTCTGAAAAGGTTGAAAGTTGGCATGGTATCGTCATTTCATCCACATAGCAAGTGCAAGAAAGTTGAGAGGGTTACCGCAAAAACTCGATGCACTTCGTGTACAAAACGGACCATCTCTTTTAAAGTATCAGGATTTCATACGGAAACTCGTCTGTTACAAAGGGATTTCATTTTTTAAAACTTATTTGAACTCCTGACTTTTTGTGTGTTCAAAATGCACCATTCAAAGCCACATCATAATTTTTCAATCCTTTCTGACTTCATTTGTTATTTTTCATGCATTTACTAATTATTTTGAGCTATAAGACCCTAAAATTGAAAAGCATTTCAAATGAACTCTGAAAAGGTTGAAAGTTGG
>NW_025239306.1:0-596 GCF_018294505.1 Triticum aestivum
TGGATCTGGATCGAGACCGATCCCCTCCCCCTCAGTGCTCGTTCTGGATCGGGGCACGGAACCGCCGTCGCCAGCCACGATCGCCGGAGCCACCCCCCCCGTCTACCTCCACCTCGTCGGACGCCTCTACATCATCTCGTCCCCGCCGCCCGAAGCTCCTCCGCCCCGACCCGACGCCGTCGCCCATCGTCGTCGGACCACGTCGTTGGACCGCCTTCGTCGCCCGCTTCCTCGTCCTCCTCCTCGACGGCCTCACCAGGCCTCGTCGTCCCCTTCTCTCCTCGCACGTGAGGACCCCTTCTCCTTCCCTCCTCTGCCCTCGCTCCCGCACGGTCCCCGTCCTCGTCCTCGCTCGCCTGGGGCACACTCGAACCCGCGGTCACCGCGCCCTCGTCTGTCCCGCGCCGCGTCTCGCTGCCGTCGTCGCCCCGTTCCCCTCCGCGCGGGCGCCCGTGCTCACAGCGCGTCGACCACGCCCGTCCATCGCGGCGCCCACCATGTTCACTGGCCGCGCTCGCGGGCCTCTGGCCGTGCCAGTTGTCGCGCGCGCTCGCCCAGCCGCGGCCTAGTGCGCACCCGCTCACACCACCGCACCT
>NW_025239306.1:2296-3936 GCF_018294505.1 Triticum aestivum
TCTGTCCGAAAACGCGAAACACCGGGAATACTTTCCCGGATGTTTCCCCCCTTAACCGGTACCACCTCATACCACGTTAGGGCACACCTAGCACCGCTCATTGTCACGTCACGCATCGTCGTGTTTATGTTTGCATTGTATTCATTGTTTCTTCCCCCTCTTATCTCCGGTAGACTACGAGACCGACGCTGATGCCACCGAGTACGACTACGTCACCAACGACCCCTCCTTGTCTGAGCAACCAGGCAAGCCCCCCCTTTGATCACCAGATATCGCCTACTCTTCTCTATACTGCTTGCATTAGAGTAGTGTAGCATGTTACTGTTTTCAGTTAATCCTATACTGCTGCATGGCCTGTCCTTGCTACTACTGTTGTTACCATTACCTGCTATCCTACTGCTTAGTATAGGATGCTAGTGTTCCATCAGTGGCCCTACATTCTTGTCCGTCTGCCATGCTATACTACTGGGCTGTGATCACTTCGGGAGGCGATCACGGGCATATACTATATACTTTACACTATTACATTACCTGTGATACTGTTCGGAGATGGGGGGCTGAAAGGGCAGGTGGCTCCATCCCGGTAGAGGTGGGCCTGGGTTCCCGACGGCCCCCCGACTGTTACTGTGGCGGAGCGGCAGGGCGGTTGAGACCACCTAGGAGACAGGTGGGCCTGGCCCTGTTCGGCGTTCGCGGATATTTAACACGCTTAACGAGATCTTGGTATTTGATCTGAGTTGGCTACGAGCCTATACGCACTAACCATCTACGCGGGAGTAGTTATGGGTATCCCGACGTCATGGTATCAGCCGAAGCACTTCAGACGTCAGCGACGGAGCGGCGCGCGTCGAATTGGACTGGAACGCCACTGGGCTAGGTCTGCTTTCGGCCGCGTACGCAACATGCAGGTGTGCTATGGGCGATGGGCCCAGACCCCTGTGCGCTTAGGTTTAGACCGGCGTGCTGGCCTCTCTGTTGAGCCTAGGTGGGGCTGCGACGTGTTGATCTTCCGCGGCCGGGCATGACCCAGGAAAGTGTGTCTGGCCAAATGGGATCAAGCGTGCTGGGTAAGTTGGTGCACCCCTGCAGGGAAGTTAATCTATTCGAATAGCCGTGATCTTCGGTAACAGGACGACTTGGAGTTGTACCTTGACCTTATGACAACTAGAACCGGATACTTAATAAAACACACCCTTCCAAGTTCCATAGACAACCCGGTGATCGCTTTTCTACAGGGCGACGAGGAGAGGATCGCCGGGTAGGATTATGCTACTGCGATGCTACTGGAGATGCTACTTGGAGATGCTACTTGGAGATACTACTTGGAGGACTTCAATCTACTCTCTTTTACATGCTGCAAGACGGAGGCTGCCAGAAGCGTAGTCTTCGACAGGAATAGCTATCCCCCTCTTATTCTGGCATTCTGCAGTTCAGTCCACCGATATGGCCCTTTACACATATACCCATGCATATGTAGTATAGTTCCTTGCTTGCGAGTACTTTGGATGAGTACTCACGGTTGCTTTCTCCCCCTTTTTTCCCCCTTTCCTTTCTTTCTGGTTGTCGCAACCAGATGCTGGAGTCCAGGAGCCAAACGCCGCCGTTGACGACGACTACTACACTGGAGGTGCCTACTACTA
>NW_025239307.1:0-3936 GCF_018294505.1 Triticum aestivum
TCAACTTGTAGGTTTGCCCTTATTCTCACATGATGCAAACACATCATTGTTGATGGACACCTAAAGTTGCAACAACTAACTAGTAGATCTGGAGTTCATTAAAGCTTCAAAATTAATCAGAACAAAGATGGAGATATGAAGGAACATAAGCTTTGATGTCAGCTTGGGCAAAAAGTGTCCTTCCTTCTCAGTACCAACAACAACAAAAATCGAGCACCATGAGTTAGAGGAAACTTGTTCACCATGAGTTTGATATATATGAGGAAAGAAGTTCATCAGTTGGTACGGCAATTCAAGTCCAACTTATTTCTGGCAAATTCCAGGGCATTGAAGCCAGCGAATAATACTCTTCCCTCTAGATCCTTGTGAGTTAAAACTTCATTATTATATGTTATGTATCAACTTCTAGGTTTTTCACCCTCATACATCACATGATGCAACTTGTAAATGATCATAGACATTTAAGAATTGAAACACCTAGCTAATTGATGTTGTGTTCATGAAATTATCAAAATTAATAAGCTAAAAGGATGGAGATATAGAGGAACAGAAAAATGACATTTTATCTTCAATAAGAATGCGCCTAATGGTCAGTATGATCACACAAAAAAATCTTGAACCCTGAGCTATAGGAAATTTGTTTATGAGGAGTTTGAACCAAATTCAGCACTTGATATAACAATTTGTTTTGTATCATTGGAGGGACTAGTGCCAATTTTGTTAGAAGAAGGAAGCAAAGTACATGTTACAAATATTTACAAGAACAATGCATCAGAATAGATTTGCCACTGTCATCAACCACAATCCATAAGTCTCCTAAAGGCAAGCTTACTCTACCTTATGTCCACAAGGGACCTTCTAATCACCATATACACCGGGACATGGTTTTCATTACAGATCCCATTGTTGCCCTCAAAACAGATATTCCAACAACCATAAGCAACGAGGCCTCGCAACCAAGGCGATGATGCAGAAGCTAGCTGCAAAGTGCAGAAAATTTAAAGTGTCATGTTTTCTAAGTAGTCTTCATTGTTGCAAAACTACCCTGCTAAAACTGATAAAAGAACATAAGAAGTTAGAACAAACACCTGGAGCAAGTAGAAGTTTACTCAAATGCAGCGACCTTCTATGAAACGATGTGAAAGAAAGAAGTTGAGGTTAATTGCATACGAAGTGTATGTACAGTTTGGTTACAAATGTATTTTTGACAACTTACATGCAGAACAAAAAATATTTTTTATAAAGGGGGTCATGATATTTTTGAAATGTACATATTTTTCTCAAATTTCTTATAGGGCACGTGCATGTTTTAAATATAAGTGTGCAAAATGTACAGTGGAAACAAGTGGTATATCTCCCATGAGTTATATATAGATATTTGAGCATCACTAACTAATTGTTTGGTTGGAGGTAACTAATAAGAAGAATATGAATTAATTACTTGTGATATATAAAGCCACGTATTTGGTTGGAGGCAACGAGAATTTATTAGAGATTTGGTATGCTTTTTCAGGGATATTGTTATGGGAGTTAAGAGTCTACCTCCCACCATTTTAATAACATGGGAGGGGTTGGGACTTATAATGAATTGTTTTAGACAGAGCATCTTGACCCTCATCATAAAGCTACTGAAGAAAACTAGGAATACTCTTCCCTCTAGATCCTTCTGAGTTAAAATTTCATCATTACATGTTCTGCATCTTCTAGGTTTGCACTCCCATATCACATGATGCAACTCGTAAATGCGCATAGACAACTAAGAGTTGAAATATCTAGCTAGATTTTGTGTTCTCGAAATTACGAGAACTGATAAGATAAAAAAATGGAGATATACATGAACAGAATAATTACATGTTGTCTTCAGTAAAGAGTACGCCTAATGGTCAGTATCATCACAAGAAAAATCTTGCACCCTGAACTAGAGGAAACTTGTTTACTAGGAGTTTGAAAGAAGTTCACCTATCGATAGAACAATTTGTAGGAACAAGTCATCAGAAGATATTAGCGGTAACAGTGCCCACTTTTTTTGGAAGAAGGAAGCAAAGTACATGCTACAAATATTTATAGAATAAGGCACCAGAAGAGATTGGCCATTGTCATCAATCACTAGCCTCCTAAAGGCAAGCTTATACTTCCTTATACCAACAAGGGTCCTTCAAATCACAATATGCACCTTGAAACAATTATTTACAGGTCCTTGAGCTCTAAACAAATATTCCAAGACCTATAAGCAATGAGGTCATCACAACAAAGGTGATGATGCAGAAGCTAGCTGCAATGTGCAGAAAATTAAAGTGTCATGTCTCCTAGAGAAGGTAGAAGTTTACTCAAATTGCAGCAACCTTATTTGAAAAACCTGTGAAAGAAAGGCGAAGTTGAGGTGAATTGTGTGTAGAGTGTATGTACAGTTTGGATACAATGGATATTTTTGAAAACTTACTTGCAGCATGGAAATGTTTTCTGTAAAGGGGTAAAAGATATTTTTTGCCATGTACATATAGTTCTCAATTTTCTTATAGATGAATTTGTCATTTAGTAATGAAAAAGAACATATCAAAGGACATCGCATTTCTCATTTCAGTGCTTTCACATCCATAATCCTTGTTCATCTGGTTCATTAGAAGGTAAAGTCTCTAGAAATTCTGTAAGGATCAGAAAAAGGACAAGTAAACCTTTTAAATAGAAGTGGGCAAAATATACAAAGGAATCAAGTGGTAAATCTCCCATGGGTTAGAGATATTGGAGCATCACGAACTAATTGTTTGGTTGGAACTAATTGTTTTGATTGGAGGTAATTAATTTGAACAATTGTTTGGTCAGAGATATTGGAGCATCGCCAACTAATTGTTTGGTTATAGAGCACCCAGAAGCCCAACCCAGCTCTCTTGAAATAAGTTGGCCATTTCCCACTTTCAGGCCAGCAATGCGCCACAAGAATTTATTTTGGTCATTTAAGGGTACGTCCCAAGCTCTAGATACACTTCTACATGAACACATATTTCTTAGGGAAACACCAACACTCCGACCCAAACGGATAAACGGACGCAGATCTTGTCCGCTTTTTGTGTGTTTCGGTCGCCAGAAAGGCAGGCGTCCGCCCCTATCCACGGTTTCCTAGGCAACAAACCCAACAGGATGACCCATTTTGTCCGCATGTCTTTTTTTGTTCGAATTTTCATTAAAAAATAAAAACTAAATCAAATTGCACATTAATAAACAAATAAATCAATCCCTTCTTAATACGGCTGAACAATGGTCTCGCCCTCTAGAAGTATCGTCAAAAATGTTTGTTAGCGAATGGTGGGTCTGTGAAATCGAAATAATCTTATAGAGTAGGACATGGTCGTTTTCTCTGATACGATTCAACCCAGGAGCATGGCCCGGGATCAATCCCCTAAACAATGGTCGTTTCCTTGAAATGTGCTCATTGACAATGACAGGAGAAACCACAGCGTCATCATCGTTGGACCATGATGAACATGTGGTGTTATTGTAAAAAACTCATCTGAGCTATCCGTCATGATCCTTCGGAGTGATGAATCGATACCTTACTAGACAGCGTCGGGCATGGACGAGCCTCGACCTGGCCAAAGAAACCGCTGAACACCTTGTGGGCCGCGATGAACATGGGAGTGGATGAGCCGCAGTTGGTGAGTGGCCTCTTCCTTGTCACATTCAGGCAGCAGGGCTATAAAAACTTGCGTCCTGCGATGGTGACCATGGAAGTAGCGGTGGTATGCCGAGGGCTGCCGAAGATCCTAGGTAGGCGGTCCTTGTACTACTTCATCGACGGAAAAAGGTGGCCACGACATCGACAGTGTGGGCACCGCTGGGTGTGGTGGCGGTGCGACCGTCGGTGGATGCGGCAGCGGGGGCTAGGGCGATGGCAAAGAGGCCGGAAGCTGGGTGGCGGTGGCGATGGTGAAGAGGCCAGGA
>NW_025239308.1:0-3936 GCF_018294505.1 Triticum aestivum
TCTCTCTCTCTCTCTCTCTCTCTCTCTCTCTCTCTCTCTCTGCGGCTGAGGGACTACAAAGACTGTGATATTCTACTTATCCTATGAAAATGAAATTTGGGGCAGGAGCACCTTAATTCCAAGGAAAAAACACAGCACCTGTTGATATGACTGGGGCTTCTATGCCCTTGATGAGATGTGATCTTATTTATACCTAGAGTTCAACATGCTGGCTAGCAGCGTTTCACACTGGAGAACAGTGCCATCCTGGAATGCATAATAAATATTTTAATTGGTGTTCTATCATTCCCCGGAAGCTTCCAACACCCAAAGCACAAGTATGTACTGTTTGTTATTGTTTGGAAATTTGTGCTATGTTATAGTAAGAGAATGCTCTTCTTTTTGTGTGACCATTTGTGTTGTTGTAATTTATTTCTAGAATATAATTATTTTTAACCATTATAGTCACATGTTAGCAAATTTCATTTGAGTCATGTAGAACAAGGTATTATCTTCTTGGTAATGTAGCTATGCAATTCCAAAGTTTGTCATCCAAAACAGGATTTGGTATTGAAACTTCAGAGCCATTTCAAGGGCCAATTCATTGAACAACCAAAGAGGCGAATGAGTATTCATGGCATTTCAGTTTCCTCACTGAATTGGAATCCAGTCCAATTCAATAAGGAGCTCTCCATACGGACATCCAAACAAAGCGTAACTTGGTCCAACACGAAGGCTCGCTATGTAAGTCACGAGTTAAGGGTGTATGAACATAAGATGTCGCCATGTCATGTAGGGCTATCAGATAATTCTAGCACGCCTTACTGCCCTGCTTTTCCTTTCGAAGGGAATTCTGTGTTGTACTCACCTTGCTTGAGCCACCTTATATTAGAGAATTGATCCCAAAGCATTTTCTCTATATGCATAAGTTTGTTCATCTCACATCTTTTTTATGGTGGTCATCTAACATCTGAGAAGGGACATGCTGCAGGGGAGCAACAGATTGAGGAAGAGCAAATGGGCAAGGAAGCCCACTAACAGAGGATGAATCAGAAATCGGCCTACTAATGCTGCTGCGTGTTTCTAAAAAAAAAAATTTAACGCTGCTGCGCTGTCGTTAACGCGCGTGTGGCTGGATGCCGGCAGCGATATTTCCAAAGTTCTCTGTGAAACTACAATTGAATCTCATATTTCGTTGGATGCAATGCTGAGAGATAGTGATTCACGCGGTGCTCTTCTCTTGGTATTTCCTGCCTATGTGCATTCGTTGTTGCAGGTTCCTCTTAACGTTGTACTTAATTGTTCAAAGAGCACAAACCATAATTCCAAATATTTAAGGCTAGTACCATCTAAACTTATTTCCATGTGCTGTGTTGTGATAGGTTCTGCAGAGAGAATCGCAGTGCAGCGCAGAAGAGGTTGGGTCGCTTTACAAACTCAGATTCAGATTTGGTATTAATACAGTATTTTTCTTGCAATGGGGAAATATATCTGGAATTCACTCCTCCATCATGACTCTCAGTTCCGAGAAGATAATAGCCACAGTGTGAGATGGGTCTGAAACTTTGAATACATTGGATGCGATGTGCAAAACGGTTGCATCCTTGCCCCTGGCAGCCAAACAAGCATCATCACTGGTGACTGCGTTGGGCATGTCATGCATATTTTCTCGGAGCAAGAAACTGATCTCACCTTTTGTGTACTTTTCATTTTTGTCTGTTCCAGCCGAATTACCAGAGCGAATTTTCACTCCTAGAATGGATTAGGCGACGCGTACCTAACACGAATTAATGAATAAGAGGTAGTCTTCATGTATATATAAGATGTGAATTGCCTGACACGAATCTTCTACCGAGTGTTTGAGTGATGGTCGAAACGAGGCTTTATGTTAACGCGATGTACCAAATGAGGCTATATGTAAAGCTGGACATGTTACGGAAAGTTACAAGTAGCACCATCTATTTTTGTTGTTATTGTGCATGGCAGTAACTTCAGCAGTAAAATTGAGTCCAAGTCAGCAAATTTGCTTATGTGGCAATGAGTTAATGAGGAGAGATGTAGTTTCAGTAACTTAAATAGTTACCGTAACATCATATGTCCCAATGCAGTATGAGCCTATAACCTAATAAATGAAGCTCTGCATGACACCACACTTATGTTACTATCCACTATGAATGTAGTAACATAGTCTAGGGATATGTGTATGTTACTCTCCACTTTGGCTAGTCTGATAGAAAACTGCTCCTCTCCTTACAGCTAGGTAAATGATTAGAAACGGCCGGCCCAACCTTATCCACCCCTTACCATCTCCTGACCATCCACCTACTCGTGCCCATCTCCCACCTTCCCTTCCACCCCCATGCCGCATGCACCCCGCCCCTCCCTGCTGCGCCACCTCCCTTCCTTATGCAGTAACCACCCCGTAGCTTCCGCTATTCCCCGCTGTGATCCCTCAACACACCCTGCTAACGAGCGTCGTCGTGCATCGATGTTGTAACCCTCACGCCGATGAGCTGCAGTCTCAAGCACCGTAAGCGGTGATTCTGGAATGCTATAACCGACGCCCTGCAATGCTGGAAGCGACGTGTGGTGATGCTACATCCGGTGCACGATGATGCTGCAAACCGGCGGGCGAATGAGTGTCGATGCTTCAACCGAACATGGGATAAGACGTCAACTGGCAGTGAAACACTAGTAGAAAAACTGGGCTTTCGTTCAGGCTAGATAAGCCCATTAGTCCCGGTTCAGTTATGAACCGGGACCCATGGGGGCATTGGTCCCGGTTCATGTGGCCAGGGGGCCTGTCGGGCCTCATGGGGGCATTGGTCCCGGTTCGTCTGGCCCCTTTGGTCCCAGTTGGTGGGACAAACCTGGACCAATGGTCCTCGCTCCTGGCCCACCGCCATTGGTCCCGGGTTGGTGGCTTGAACCGGTATCAAAGGGTGTCCTTTAGTCTCGGTTCAAGCCACGAACCGGGACCAATAATGTGCCTATATATACCCCCTCGCCGGCGAGCAGAGCACTCCACACTGCTCTGTTTTTTCTGGCTGGCGAGGGGAGGGTTTTATGGGGCTCTAGCTCACCTCCTATGGACATGAGGTGTTCGATGGAATGCCCGAGCCACACTACTTAAGCTTTCTCCTCTTCAAGATCGACCTTCAAACTCCATTTTCCTCAATATTTGTCTAGGTTTAGCGGTCTGTCACGTCTTGTCCCCGTCTACACCGTCGTTGATCGCTCGCGCCGATTTCGTCGCCGGCACCACCATGGTGAGCCTCTTGTTCTTATCTTCTTTCAGAAAGGAAAAAAAATCTTACTTGTATATTTAGATAGATACTTGTATAATTTTCTTTCTTTTATTATTGCTTCTTATTATATAGTGCGATGGTTTTGGTATCCGACCCCATCGGCCCTCGTCTTGTCTATGATTCGGATGTGGTATACATTATCTTTTATAACTATTTGGTTCATTTATTATTTATGACAATTATGCCGACCAACTTGACATAGATTTTATTTATCTAGGAGGTATGTGAACCAGAAATTCCAACCGAACCTATTGTCCAGAGGTTAAATTTAGTTGAAGAAGAAAACAATTTCATGAAGGAAAAAATAAAAAAATTGAGGAGGAGAAGATGATATTGGAGTTGCATGTTGTGGATGTTGTCGATGATCACAAGATCAAGATGTATCAATGCGCTTGAAGATTAGAAAGATTTGAAAATATGCCATTCGTACCGAGGCTTGGTATCATTATGCCATTGGATCAATTGTTACCTTGGTTGCGATTATGATTGCATTTGTTTTTGCATTGAAATATTTTACATAGTTTTCATGTATGGTTTAATTAATTAGATGTTCTCGAGAGCTATATGTTGTTCAAGGAGAACTATGTATGCACTTTGGTTTTAATGTGATGACGATGTTCTATTAAGTTGGTCACTTAATCATCTATTC
>NW_025239309.1:0-3936 GCF_018294505.1 Triticum aestivum
TAGCAGTTTCTTCATCCATAACATAGCCCTTTGGCACAACAGGTAATTCATATCTAGGGGGAGAGTCTTCATCATCACTTTCATCAATATTATCAGTTTCAATAATTTCATTCTCTCTAGCCCTAGCAAGTTGTTCATCAAGAAATTCACCAAGTGGCACAGTAGTATCAAGCATAGAAGTAGTTTCATCATAAGTATCATGCATAGCAGAAGTGGCATCATCAATAACATGCGACATATCAGAATTAATATCAGAAGCAGGTTTAGGTGTCACAAGCTTACTCAAAACAGAAGGTGAATCAAGTGCAGAGGTAGATGGCAGTTCTTTACCTCCCCTCGTAGTTAAGGGATAAATTTTGGTTCTTGGATCTTTCAAGTTCATCATAATGATAAGCAGATATAAATCCCAAGTGACTCAAAGAATAGAGCTATGCTCCCCGGCAACGGCGCCAGAAAATAGTCTTGATAACCCACAAGTATAGGGGATCGCAACAGTTTTCGGGGGTAGAGTATTCAACCAGAATTTATTGATTCGACACAAGGGGAGCCAAAGAATATTCTCAAGTATTAGCAGCTGAGTTGTCAATTCAACCACACCTGGAAACTTAATATCTGCAGCAAAGTGTTTAGTAGCGAAGTAATATGATAGTAGTGGTAACGGTGGTAAAATGTAACGGTAGCAAAAGTAATATTTTTGGTGTTTTATAGTGATGATAACAATAGCAACGGAAAAGTAAATAAGCGAAGAACAATATATGGAAAGCTCGTAGGCAATGGATCAGTGATAGAGAATTAGGCCGGATGCGGTTCATCATTTAACATTCATAACCTAGGGTGACACAGAACTAGCTCTAGTTCATCAATGTAATGTAGGCATGTATTCCGAATATAGTCATACGTGCTTATGGAAAAGAACTTGCATGGCATCTTTTGTCCTACCCTCCCGTGGCCGCAGGGTCCTATTGGAATCTAAGGGATATTAAGGCCTCATTTTAATAGAGTACTGGATCAAAGCATTAACACATAGTGAATACATGAACTCCTCAAACTACGGTCGTCACCGGGAGTGGTCCCGATTATTGTCACTTCGGGGTTGCCGGATCATAACACATAGTAGGTGACTATAGACTTGCAAGATAGGATCAAGAACTCTCATATATTGATGAAAACATAATAGGTTCAGATCTGAAATCATGGCACTCGGGCCCTAGTGACAGGCATTAAGCATAGCAAAGTCATAGCAACATCAATCTCAGAACATAGTGGATACTAGGGATCAAACCCTAACAAAACTAACTTGATTACATGATAAATCTCATCCAATCCATCACGGTCCAGCAAGCCTACGATGGAATTACTCACGCACGGCGGTGAGCATCATGAAATTGGTGATGGGGGATGGTTGATGATGACGATGGCGACGGATTCCCCTCTCCAGAGCCCCGAACGGACTCTAGATCAGCCCTCCCGAGAGAGTTTAGGGCTTGGCAGCGGCTCTATATCGTAAAACGCGATGAATCCTTCTCCCTGGTTTTTTTCTCCCTGAAAGTGAATATATGGAGTCAGGGTTGAGGTCGGTGGAGCGTCAGGGGGCCCACGAGGCAGGGGGCGCGCCCAGGGGGGTAGGGCGCGCCCCCCACCCTCGTGGACAGGTGGAGCCCCCATGACGTGGATCTTACTTCCAGTATTTTTTATATATTCCAAAATAATTCTTTGTTGACTTTCAGGTCATTCCGAGAACTTTTATTTCTGCACAAAAATAACACCATGGCAATTCTGCTGAAAACAGCGTCAGTCCGGGTTAGTTCCATTCAAATCATGCAAGTTAGAGTCCAAAACAAGGGCAAAAGTGTTTGGAAAAGTGGATACAACGGAGACGTATCACCGCACACCCGCTTTGCTTCACTGATGAAGTAATGGATCATGAATTCCCTAAAGGATTCAAACCCGTCAATATTGAATCATACGACGGGGCAACCGATCCCGTGGTGTGGATAGAAGATTTCATCCTTCACATCCATATGGCCCGTGGGGACGACCTCCACGCCATTAAATACCTCCACTAAAACTAAAAGGGCCAGCTCGGTACTAGTTAAACAGCCAGCCTGAAAATTCCATAGGCAGCTGGGAAGACCTGGAAGAGGCCTTCCTCGATAACTTCTGAGGAACATATGTCCGGCCACCGGATGCCGATGACCTAAGTCAAATTGTCCAACAGCCCGGAGAATCAGCCAGGGAGCTCTGGACTAGGTTCTTAGTCAAAAAGAACCAAATCATCGATTGTCCGGACGCGGAAGCCCTTGCGGCTTTCAGACACGGCGTCCGGGACGAATGGCTTGCACGCCACCTCGGCCAAGAAGGACCTAAATCCATGATAGCCCTCACTTCTCTGATGACCCACTTTTGTGCAGGAGAAGACAGCTGGCTCGCTCGTAGAAGCAATAGCGCCAGCAACCAGGGCACCTCCAAAATCCGAGACGGCAACGGCAAGCCACGAGAAAGCAAAAACAATAGTCGCAATGACAATGAAAGATCAGGCGACACGGCGGTCAATGCTGGATTCAGCAACCCCAAGCTTGGTCAGCGGAAGAAGCCATTCAAGGCGAATCGAGACGAACCATCCAACCTGGACAGGATATTGGGCCGACCATGCCAGATTCATGGCCACCCCGATAAACCAGCTAATCATACCAACAGAAACTGCTGGGTCTTTAAACAGGCCGGCAAGCTCAACACCGAACATAGGGGGAGGAGGCCGCCAAGCGACAGGGATGACAGAAAGGTTCACCAATGAAACACCGGGGGTCAGAAGCAACCTCCACCCGAGGATCATCTACTCCTAGAACGGAAATAGCAACCCGGCTTCCGCCGCCCACTCCACAAACCTACAAAATTTGTACCACGCATACATCATTACGCACTCAAGATACCATGGGCATTGGCGGAAGCACAATACGGACAAGCCTACAAGCACTCCTGTAACTTTATTTTATTACTTATGTTTTATTCTCTTCCTTCGCTATCCTTTAAAAACAGGTGACGAACAGGATAAACATCTGAAACTGGCTCTATCGGAGTCCGGATCCGTACACTCACCCAAGGGGCTACTTCCATCAAGGATTCCCCCCACCGAGGACTGGCGGCGCAGACGTGCGGCAGGAGGTCCAAAATAACTTTTTGTAGACCGCACTCCCTATTTCTTGAGCCTGTACTATGCATGTTCCTCTGCCTCCAACCCCGAGCATGTCAAATAGCCGGGCGGATGGCTTATATATATACATATATATCATAAGTAATCATTGGCATATCGCTCAGTTACCAGTAAACAATATCCAAACTAATCATCCGTATTGTTTTCCCAAAAAATATGGCTCCTACGGTTATTTCATAGAAATACCTTGGCATAACCTGTCAGGGGCTCTTTGTGGGAACAAATGAGTTGACAGTAAAAGTCTGAACAGCTCCATAGCATACTTCGGCGTTGCAAGTTTGGCTTTATATGCATCATCTCCACATCGTTGTCTTGGGTCAATAGTTGGGTTGCCCGGCTCCTGTGCTTGCTACCCTACGTTCTGCTCTATCGGCAAGGTTAGTAAAGGGAGAACTACTGCGATTGTGCCCTGGTCTAAACCAGACGAGCACCTTAGTAGAGAAAGCCGAAAACTGACTGTAATGATGCGGCGTGAGCTGGTCAACCACTTGACGACTTATTGGAATCTTTAGTGATTCTCAGTGTCACACGAGGGATCTTTTTCAGATCAAATATGTAAGGCACCATACGCCGCATACATACCAGGGGCTATGTCGTATCCCCACCATAAAACTCCTATGGCTAGGTGAAGGTGTTAACGCCTTATAGTCTGATTGCCTGGTTCGCCGCATTATCACCTCCTTCATGGACCAAGACGTTGGATAAAGAGTGATTAAATGCTTTTC
>NW_025239310.1:0-3935 GCF_018294505.1 Triticum aestivum
CTCCCGGTGGACCCCCGGAACCCCTTCGGTGGTCCCGGTACAATACCGGTAACCCCCGAATTATTCTGGTGACCGTATGATGACTTCCCATATATAAATCTTTACCTACGGACCATTCCGGAACTCCTCGTGACGTCCGGGATCTCATCCGGGACTCCGAACAACATTCGGTAACCACGTACATCTATTCCCTATAACCCTAGCGTCATCGAACCTTAAGTGTGTAGACCCTACGGGTTCGGGAACCATGCAGACATGACCGAGATAATTCTCCGGCCAATAACCAACAGCGGGATCTGGATACCCATGTTGGCTCCCACATGTTCCACGATGATCTCATCGGATGAACCACGATGTCAAGGATTCAGTCAATCCCGTATACAATTCCCTTTGTCTACCGGTATAGTACTTGCCCGAGATTCGATCGTCGGTATCCCGATACCTTGTTCAATCTCATTACCGGCAAGTCTCTTTACTCGTTCCCGTAACACATCATCCCGTGATCAACTCCTTGATCACATTGTGCACATTATGATGATGTCCTACGGAGTGGGCCCAGAGATACCTCTCCGTCACACGGAGTGACAAATCCCAGTCTCGATTCGTGCCAACCCAACAGACACTTTCGGAGATACCCGTAGTGCACCTTTATAGCCACCCAGTTACGTTGTGACGTTTGGTACACCCAAAGCATTCCTACGGTATCCGGGAGTTGCACAATCTCATGGTCTAAGGAAATGATACTTGACATTAGAAAAGCTTTAGCATACGAACTACACGATCTTGTGCTAGGCTTAGGATTGGGTCTTGTCCATCACATCATTCTCCTAATGATGTGATCCCGTTATCAACGACATCTAATGTCCATGGTCAGGAAACCGTAACCATCTATTGACCAACGAGCTAGTTAACTAGAGGCTCACTAGGGACATGGTGTTGTCTATGTATCCACACATGTATCTGAGTTTCCTATCAATACAATTATAGCATGGATAATAAACGATTATCATGAACAAGGAAATATAATAATAACCAATTTATTATTGCCTCTAGGGCATATTACCAACATATACCCCCTCCCGATAACATTTTTTTCCCATGTATGAATGTCGTCGTTGTCGATATAACCCCCTCTCCCCGATAACTTCGACATGAGGGGCGGCCGATATATATACCCCCTCTCGACCACGATAACTTATACCACGGGAGCACCCCCCGGCCCTCTCGCTCGAACAAAACTCTCGAGGACACCCAAACCCTAGAAATAAACGATGTCGGTACCCCCTCCCGCCGCCCCCTTACCCGATCGACAAACTCTCTTGAGGCCACCCAAATTTACCAAGTTAAAAGAGCGTTGTCGTCGAGGCCACCCCGAACCTTTGAAGCGTTGTCGTGGCCACCCCAAACCCTTGAAGCGTTGCCGAGGCCACCCCAAACCCTAGAGAAGCGTCGAGGCCAGGCCACTAATATGATTCCTTATTGTGCTTAGCTAGCCAGTTCTACGTTTGCCACTAATATATCCATCTGTCATGTTTGAATAATAATTGCCATGTTGTAAATATTTGCAGAAACTATGGATCCGCACCCCCGAGATGAAGCAACAGAAGTGGTGTTGGGGGATATAATCGCACACAGAAGTGATGCTGTCTTATCGTTTCTGAACGACAAATGCACCGATGGTCTGGAAAGACTGGATGAAGAAGCAGGCTACGACGATGATCAAATAATGGAGGAGGCCGGACACCGTGATGATGGCTCCGGTGACCGAATGGAGGAAGAAGGACACCGTGATGATGGCTCCGGTGACCGAATGGAGGAGGAAGGACACCGTGATGACGGCTCCGGTGACCGAACGGAGTCCGGCCAGGTATATATATTAATTAAGCATGTGTTGACTATAGCTAATTGATGCATTAATTGTTTTTGGTATGTACACATATTAACTCTCTTCTTTTTCTTCTTTTCTAGCCCTCCGGATCGAGCAACACTTCGGTAGCGAGACGAGGCCCGAAGAGAAAGTTGCGCACGAATGAAAGGTACACGATCATCGAAATTGATCACGCTGGCCAACCGATTGAACCCCTCCGGACCAAGCAAAAATTTAATGCTCAGTGCGGGGTTCTAGTTAGGGACATGATCCCGATCAGCATCGAGCAATGGTTGAAGCCTAAGGACAAAGACTCTCAGGTGTCTTATGTCAGCGATAGGCAGAAAGCTGATCTTTGGACCGCGCTGCAGGAAAATTTCACCTTCCCGCCAGAGGAGGATCCAGAGAATCCAGTTAAAAAGCCAATGATCAAGGCTTATGCTCTTAAGAAGATGGCTGAGCTATTCAGGAGGTGGAAGAATAAGCTGAAATCAACGTTTGTCGACCAAGACAAGACTCCAGAATACATCGGCCGATTTGAGAAGATCAAAGATCAGTGGGCCGCATTTGTCGCCAAAAAGTAATCTGAGAGAGCAGCGAAGATGTCAGCGACAAACAAGAAAAATGCTGCAAAGGAGAAGCATACCATCGCACAGGGTCAGGTGGCTACCTGAAAGCACGGCCGTTGTGGGACAAGGCTGAGAATGACCTCCTTGATAAAGGGATCGAACCAGAGACGCGACACTGGCCAGACCGTTGCAGGACTTGGTTCTTCGGGGTTGGGGGAGAATTGGACCCTGTAACAGGGAAGTGCATTTGGACCAACGAGCAGCTAAACACACCCATCGGGAAGCTTCAGGAGTATATCAAAAAAGCGCAGCAAGGGACGTTCATTCCAGACAGAGAGAACGACGAGCTCATAGAGGCCCTCGGGAATCCTGAGCATCCCGGAGGGACACGAGGCACGCCAGGCTCCCTTTCGTGGACGGCTGGATTTCCCGACGCAGACAGTTACAAACGCCGGGAGAGGAAGAATAAAAAGGAGTTGACCCAACTAAAGGCGCTGCACGCAAGGGTACAAGCGCTAGAGGAACGAGACGCAGTTCGCAGCACGCGACCTGCCGAAGCTACACCCGAAGCTACCCCGCCATCTCAGTGGACAAGCAGCGTGGCTTCCACCGAGCTGCTTCAGGAGCCTATCTTCACGGCTCCTGCTAGCTACCCCGTGGATTCTATCACGGGGTCTCAGCATTGCCACCTTATGACGCAATGGATGAAATTAAAAGTCAAGGCGGCCGTTGGCTCTGTTGCACCTCCTGAACCTGGCGCAACTTTTCACTGCCGGCCGATTCTAGAAGGATATGCTAGGGTGATGGTGGATGAAATCACGGAAGGATTTGATGAGCTCGAGCTTGACCACCCTACGGGTGACGGGGAGACTCGGCTGGGTTCTTGTCTGAAGACTCCATGCCTATGGCGGAAGGAGCTCATCAACCTTCCGAACTGGACGCCTCCGCCTCCTCCTACTCCTCCGGCGAGTCAGGTCATTCCGCCTCCTCTTCCGGCGAGTGATCAGGGCACTCAGCCTCCTTCTCCGGCGCGTGGCGGCACTCCGCCTCCTTCTCCGCCTCGCCGGCGCGCCCGAGCAGCCAGCCTCCTCCTTCTTCGCCTCGTCAGCAAGGGCGGAAGAGACCCGCCGCCGCTCCGGCTGCTCCGGCGCGTGGTAGTCCTTCTCCTCTGCCTCGTAAGCAAGGAAAGAAGACAGACGCAGCCGCTCCGTCTACTCCGGCGTCTGGTAGTACAGCCAGAGGCGGGAGGCAATACAGATTCGATCCTTCTCTGAAGACTCCAGAGAAGTTACCATACGAGAGGACCGAGGAGGAAACCAGGAAGATCGTCTGAGACGAAGTGACGAGCTTCTTTGAAGGGGTGAAAGCAAAGAAACATCCACCTCCGGAGGAGAAGATAGATCCGGTGAAAGCGAAGCGCACTCTGGCTGCCCTAAAGAAACCACCAAAAGTCTCCGCCGAAAGGCAACTATGACCGCGTTATTGAAAAGTCATTTGTC
>NW_025239311.1:0-3935 GCF_018294505.1 Triticum aestivum
GTCTGATGAGGACATGACTACCTTGGATATGACCAAAAATATTGCATATATGCATATTTGTCAGGTGATTTCTAGTGCAAACTATTCAATAATCTATTTATGTTATCCAGAACAAAAATACTTCACACACTTTTGTGTTTTGTCTAATTGCAGGTGTATGGGACATTTGTACAATCCACATATGAAGATAAGGAAGAAAGAGATGTTTATTTGCTGTCCAAAAAGTTCTCTCACGTCACTTTTGGCCCAAGAGAAGATAGAGTCCAAGTCTCTCACGTTCTGGATTCAGGTTCGGACTGCACAGACATACCTGACTCAAAACGCACACAAGTTTTTCATACGGACTCCGAATTGGGTGATTCTTTTTTTGTTGGAAACTAGATTTCGTGCACTTTCCAACCCAATTGGAATCACCTTCAAATTCGTCCGGAGCGTTGAGTTGTGGACGAAACAATCTGATGCTGCAGCAGAATCTGAGTCAAACTACAAGTCCAAAGGTGTTACGTCACCTCCAGTTGGGCCCATTGGCCTTGTACGACCTAGATTTAGTTTTAGGCTGCCTTGGGACGTCCTCCCACCTCCTTGGCCGCCACCCCTTGCTCCTATATAAGTAGATCCATCTAGTAGCTTTTCCTTGGGATTTGTTTAGTTAAAAGTTAGCCATTGCAACTTCGTGTACTTCGTTTGTGTCCAACGACCAGACCAAGACCGCTTCCGGATCCCCACCATTATCAATACTTCATATATATTTGCAATATTCAGATTGCTTTATCATATTCTTGCTCGTTCTTCGATTGCTTGCAGGAATAGACCTTCGTGGTCAGGCTGACCGTGCTACCAGCATCGTCAGTAACCTCAGGAGATTGGTTTAGCGATTGCTAAGGCGCAACGTCGTGCACGTTTGTAGTCGGATCGCCAAAGTCGTCTCCACCAAATCGATAGTTATCATCTCATCGAAAGATCGGGACCCTCGCCTCTATCAACGTCCATGATCAACTTGCTCTTGTTGAACTTGAGGTTGAGGTGGGGCTTGACGAGCTTGTGAAGGAGCTTGTGGATCTTGACGTTGCACACGCGGTTGGTAGTTCCTCTCTTGGATTTCTTATCGAAGGGCTTCCTCTAGATTGCACCATTCGCGATTGCGGTTGGTGATGGCTCGACTTGATTCTTGAAGTGCATGTTGCGCCTCAAGATCTTGCGCTTCACGTAGTTGTTGTTGAAGACGTTGAGCCTCGGCGTCTTGTTGCTCTTGGTGTAGACGCGCTTGTTCTTCTTCTTCTTGGCGATGAAGACGTTGTCGTTCTTGAGCTTGGGCAAAAGCGACTTGATTTGATTAAGGACGAGGGACTTGCTCATCGACTTCTCTTGTGAATGCTTGACGTGTAGCGGGTTGCGAGATGCATGCCGGTCTTGAAACGCGGCTCGTCGAAGAGTGTTCGATGACGGTGTACTTGAGCCGGAGAAGGAGTCGTCGGATGGTCAACTTGAGTGGCTCCGTCTTTAGTATGAGGATGTGGAAGGAGGCCGGTTCACCAACAAGGTGTGGATCTCGTCCATTCTTGCATCGTTCTCTTGCTTGTGCGCATCGAGCTTGTTGTCGAAGTAGTCTTGTGTATGTTGCTCGGAGAGTCGCAAGTCAGTGGCGAGGTTGTCGATGCGGTCGTTCATTGCTTGTTGCTCTTGATGTAATGCTCGTTGTGCACTGTTGGTGTAAAAACCGGCAGATCTCGGGTAGGGGGTCCCGAACTGTGCGTCTAGGCGGATGGTAACAGGAGACAAGGGACACGATGTTTTACCTAGGTTCGGGCCCTCTTGATGGAGGTAAAACCCTACGTCCTGCTTGATTAATATTGATGATGTTTGTTACAAGAGTGGATCTACCACGAGATCAAGGAGGCTAAACCCTAGAAGCTAGCGTATGGTATGATTGTTGTTCGTCCTATGGACTAAAGCCATCCGGTTTATATAGACACCGGAGAGGGCTAGGGTTACACAGAGTTGGTTACAATGGTAGGAAATCTACATATCCGTATCGCCAAGCTTGCCTTCCACGCCAAGGAAAGTCCCATCCGGACACGGGACGAAGTCTTCAATCTTCTATCTTCATAGTCCTGGAGTCCGGCCGATGATGATAGTTCGGCTATCCGGACACCCCCTAGTCCGGAACTCCCTCATGCACCAAAGAGGTGGCTCTTGGTGACATATGATGACATGTTGTCGTCTTGCTCGATGAAGAGTGGGTTGGTAGAAGTACTTGGCTTATCCATCATTCCAAGCAAAAATGTGAGTGGTAGAAGGAGAAGAACTTATACCAATGTACCTTTGACCGATGTTGATGATGAATCAAGTTCACTCATGATGAGGACATCAATACCATTGTTACACCCACAGCCCCTGCTGCTATACATACTGGACCAATTACTAGAGCTCGCGCACGCCAACTAAATTACCAGGTACTTTTGTTTCTTGGTAATGATTCTAATGTTCATGAGAATATGACGCTGCCTAAATTGGATACATTTGTTTTGCTTACAAATGAAGGGCCTAGCTTGGAGAAGGATGAACATTGGAGCAAGAACAAGCATGGAGATGATGGCATGCGCAAGGGGAACAAGAACAGAGTTACAAGTGATGATTTCAGGTCTTTGAAGCCTCCATAACGAGTGCATGAAGCCTTGGACGAAATATACAAGATGCCACTTCATAAATTTCGTCCAGAGGCTATTATAGGTGCCGCGTCACCTTTTTATTGGGCCAGGCCCATGTAATTTCGAAATACATAAGTATAGGCTATTTTTAGAGTCCATATGTGTGGGGAAACAAGAGATAGGGTTGATTTCGGACCCCTCCACCAAGGGCCACGAAATTCCCCCTCAATTCCTCCATATATACAGCCTTTAGGGCACCGTTTAGACTTTGGGTTTTGTTTAGATTAAAAGTTCGCCATAGCTGCAACTTCGCGTACTTCGTTTGTGTTCAACGACCAGACAAAGGCGTCACAGAACCCCACCTTGATCAATAAAGCTTTCATCTTATATTCGCAATATCCAGATTGCAATCTTAGTTTCTTGCTTGTTCTTCGTTTGCTCGCAGGAAACAGACCCTCGTGGTCAGGTTGATCGTGCTCCGGCGTGGTCAATAACCTCTCGGAGTTGGTTTAGCTATTGCTAAGGCGCGACGTCCTCGCACGTTCGTCGGATCGTCAAAGTCGACTTCCACCAAAGCGATATCCATCATCTCATCGAAAGACGGGACACCTTTGCCTCTATCAAGTGGTATCAGATTTCCAGGTTGCTCGGTGAGATTTTACAGTTTTTCATAGTTTAGATCGAGTCTGTTCTTCATACCTACAGTCCACGAAAAAGCCACAAAAAAAATTAGGGTTAGTTCATCATATCCGAACCAATCTGAGCCTTTGCATAATCTTTTTAGGGTTTTGCTTTGTTGAATTTGCGGTTGCATCGTCGTGTCTAGTTGCTGGTCTTAGAGTCTAGTCTTTTAGAGTTTCGAGTTCTGGTCATAAGTTGTCACGCCGCCGCCGCACCATCATCATCGCCCCTGCCATCTACACCACCGCTTATCCGCCACCGCTTCGAATCCGTATCCATATACCACCACCGCTGTCATATACCACCACCGCTGCCATCTACTACCATATATCCACCACCAATTCGAGTTCTTGTCATATTAGGTTTGTTTTCGAGATCCATCTAGATTTCGATTCGTGTTTCCTTGCCGGAGTAGGTTTCGGAAAAAAAAAGAGTCCGGAAACCACCCTCCGTTTAGGCCCAAAAATTTTCGAAAACGCATTTTTCGAAAAAAATTCTGGCTATCCTATTTTTAGGTGTTTCTGAGTGTTTTGAGACAGGTGCCATTATAGGAAGTTTTTTTTGGACCCGTTTCCAGTTTTTGGGTCCGGGCAGTCGAAAAAAAAA
>NW_025239312.1:0-3934 GCF_018294505.1 Triticum aestivum
TGCAATCTGGATATTGCGAATATAAGATGAAAGCTTTATTGATCAAGGTGGGGTTCTGTGACGCCTTTGTCTGGTCGTTGAACACAAACGAAGTACGCGAAGTTGCAGCTATGGCGAACTTTTAATCTAAACAAAACCCAAAGTCTAAACGATGCCCTAAGGGCTGTATATATGGAGGAAGAGGGGGGAATTTCGTGGCCCTTGGTGGAGGGGTCCGAAATCATCCCTATCTCTTGTTTCCCCACACATACGGACTCTAAAAATAGCCTATACTTATGTATTTCGAAATTACATGGGCCTGGCCCAATAATAAGGTGACGCAGCACCTAAAATAGCCTCGGGACGAAATTTATGAAGTGGCATCTTGTATATTTCGTCCAAGGCTTCATGCACCCATTATGGTGGCTTCAAAGTCCTGAAATCATCACTTGTAACTTCGTTCTTGTTCCCCTTGCGCATGCCATCATCTCCATGCTTGTTCTTGCTCCAATGTTCATCCTTCTCCAAGCTAGGCCCTTCATTTGTAAGCAAAACAAATGTATCCAATTTAGGCAGCATATTATTCTCATGAACATTAGAATCATTACCAAGAAACGAAAGTACCTGGTAATTTAGTTGGCGTGCACGAGCTCTAGTAATTGGTCCAGTATGTATAGCAGCAGGGGCTGTGGGTGTAACAATTGTATTGATGTCCTCATCATTTTTTCTCTCTTTTTTTTCTTTATCTTCTTTTTCTCCCTCTTTCCAAGACAAACTAGATAAGATGCAGATTCGATCAGGCGAAGATGTGAGTGACTCAACTATGATTATGACAATAAACAGTGCGTAGCACGTGGTGGAAATTGGTGGATTGGATGGTGGACAGCGGATGGGATAATGATGCAGCGGCTGCGTGACTAATGTGAACAGAACTCGAAACTCTAAAGGAACTAGACACTAAGACCAGCAACTCGACACGACGATGCAACCGATAATTCAAATATGCAAGCAATGAAAAGAAAATTGCAAAGGCTCAGACTGGCTTGGACCAAGGATGAATAGATCTAACTCTTTTTTGTGGCTTTTTCTTGGACAATAGGTAAGAAAATAAATCTAATCTAGGAAAACTGGAAATTCTCACCGAGCAACCTGAAAACTGATACCACTTGATAGAGGCAAAGGTGTCCTGTCTTTCGATGAGATGATGGATATCGCTTTGGTGGAAGTCGACTTTGACGATCCGACTACGAACGTGCGAGGACGTCGCGCCTTAGCAATCGCTAAACCAACTCCGAGAGGTTATTGACCACGCCGGAGCACGATCAACCTGACCACGAGGGTCTGTTTCCTGCGAGCAAATGAAGAACAAGCAAGAAACTGAGATTGCAATCTAGATATTGCGAATATAAGATGAAAGCTTTATTTGATCAAGGTGGGGATCCGAAAAGTGGTCTTGGTCTGGTCGTTGGACACAGACGAAGCACACGAAGTTGCAATGGCTAACTTTTAACTAAACAAATCCCAACGAAAAGCTACTAGATGGATCTACTTATATAGGAGCAAGGGGTGACGGCCAAGGAGGTGGGAGGACGTCCCAAGGCATCCTAAAACTAAATCTAGGTCGTACAAGGCCAATGGGCCCAAGTGGAGGTGATGTAACACCTTTGGACTTCTAGTTTGACTCGGATTCTGCTGCAGCATCAGATTGTTTCGTCCACAACTCAACGCTCCGGACGAATTTGAAGGTGATTCCAATTGGGCTGGAAAGTGCACGAAATCTAGTTTCCAACAAAAAAAGAATCACCCAATTCGGAGTCCGTATGAAAAACTTGTGTGTGTTTTGAGTCAGGTGTGTCTGTGCAGTCCGAATCTGAATCCAGAACGTGAGAGACTTGGACTCTATCTTCTCTTGGGCCAAAAGTGACGTGAGAGAACTTTTTGGACAGCAAATAAACATCTCTTTCTTCCTTATCTTCATATGTGGATTGTACAAATGTCCCATACACCTGCAATTAGACAAAACACAAAAGTGTGTGAAGTATTTTTGTTCTGGATAACATAAATAGATTATTGAATAGTTTGCACTAGAAATCACCTGACAAATATGCATATATGCAATATTTTTGGTCATATCCAAGGTAGTCATGTCCTCATCATCATGAGTACGGTGATCGAGAGGGTCCGGTCCGCCAAGAGCGGATTGACCGAAGCCTGCGCCAACCTCCTAGCAGGCTTTGAGGTAAGTAATAAAATTGTATGAAATATCACAGTATAGACAGTAGCCCCTGATGCTCTGTTTGGTGTTCGAAAAGAAAGGCCGAACAGAGGATCAAATAACATCCGCGGGAGTCTAACAGAATATGTCTATGTGAATAAGCAGGCGTCGCTGCTGGCCGCTGCCGCCCGTATTGCGGAGATCTCCAGACTGAAGTGGGACCTGGAGTGGACCGAGGGAGAGCTCGGCCTCGTGAAGAGGCAGCACGAGGAAAACAAAGGTACGCAATACCCCGTCTGTATATTTATAAACGAAAAAATTGTTGCTGCTAATAAAAGCGCCATGAGTTTTAATAGGGGCCACTACCGAAGTGGCAGCCCTTAAGAAGGTGCTGACCGGGGCCGAAAACAAAGCGGCCAAGGAGCACGCCGAGCGCGAGAAGCAAGAGGCCCGGGTTGACAAGGTCCAGTAAGAGCTCCATGATTTCGTCAAAAAATACGAGTCCTTGGAGCGTGACTCTAAGACGCAAGAGTTCGAGCTTGCGAAGGCCCTCCAGAGCGCACTAGACGCCAAGGCCGAAGCCCAAAAGGCCCTCCAGGATATTCAAGTGGCCAAGAAGATTGTGGCGGGTAAGGTATTCAATATGCAAAACAAGCATGTGAAGGAAACTTTCCTTTTACTTACCCGAATTTGGAGCTCTCTAGGGGCATTCACAGATCTGCCGTGCAACATATCTGATGCCACAGAGTTCTAACGAGCTGAAGAAGGGAGCTCGACGGAGAAGTTGTTCTGGTCCCAATATATTGGGGCCGAACATCCGATGCCCTTGAGCGACCAGCTGAAGCAACTGGTCGAACTGCACAAGGCGGCCGAGCTGGCCATGAAGGACCTCATAGTCCGGATGTGGCCTGCCGAGCCTTTGCCCAGTAGCTACTTCGGCCTCGTGAAACGGCTTGTGAATGCCTGCCCGTGGCTCGAAGTCATAAAGTGGTCAGTTTGCATTGAAGGTGCGCGGATGGCCTTCGCCCGCGCAAAAGTGCACTGGACGAAGATGGATGCCGAGAAGTTGATGACCGAGCGGCCGCCAAAGGGCAAGGAGCACCGCCACCCTGAAAAATATTATGATAGTGTCCTGAAGGGCTCCCGCCTTGTGGCGGAGCAATGTGCTAAGGATGTAATATTTGAGTGAATGTACTCATTTGATCCTGTAATATGAAAACAAGTTCATTTTGCGCAATATGACGCTTTGTTGATTTAAAATTTTACCTTCTGTGTGGACGTTTATAAAATCTAAGAGTTGGCCAGTCGTCGGCTTCTGCCCCCATGTAACTAGTACCGGGGTGTTCGAGATAAATATAAACACTCTTTATAAAAAAAATTGTCCTTTAAGGAGGTGTTTAGCGCAACGAACAAGGCAATCAGACTATACAGCTTTATCACTCTCACTTAGCCATAGAAGTTCTATAATTTTAAATTTTGGCGTAGCCCCTGGTATTCGGAAGGCCGAACTTGGGGCTCTATACACGTCTAAATCAGACAAGGCCGATTCCTCGCCCGAAGCGGAAAAAATCTTTAAGGATTTGAGACCTCTCAAATAGCGACCAGCTCTCGCCGTATCATGACAGTCAGTTTTCAGCTTTCTCTACTGAGGTGCTCATCCGGAAGAACCAGGACACAGTCGCAGTAGTTCTCCTTGTGCCACCTTAGCCGATATAGCGGAACATAAGGCTGCAAAACATG
>NW_025239313.1:0-3934 GCF_018294505.1 Triticum aestivum
GAAGAAGAAGAAGAAGAAGAAGAAGAAGAAGCTATTGTGGAAAGCGAGCTTTTGCCAAACTACATCATTTCATTAGTTCACTTGATCGATAAATAAATTTTACTATCAGTTTTAGAGTCCAAATTGAGAAGCTATGTACTGGATATTGCTTTGCTTTTGAAATATAAAATATTTTGAGCTTTTAGTAAACAGGGGGCCCTTATTGCTGTCTTGCCCCTGGGCCCCATATATCTATGGGCCGGCCCTGGACAACCTGCAACTCCCTCGGGTCCTGAAGCGGCCACATCGGCAGGTTTTCACCATGGAGCATACGGAGCGAGCGAGAGTCAGATACTCGGGTCGGGTTGCTCGGCAGATAAAGAGTTTTTCTACTCCCTCGGGCTGGCAGAAGCAAAAGCAAGCACTTGACAATAGGCAGAGCACAGCACTCCATCTGCAAGTGCAACACAAACAACAGATGCAAATTAACCACGTCAACTCTTGAGCCTAGATAGAGCGAGCGAGTGCATTGGAGACGGCTTCAGGTGCTGCCGATCACATCTTGTTGTGATGATGAACGCCCATCACTTGAGCATTCAGCGTCTCACCCACGAAGCTCGAAAGTAGAAGTATGCAAATGGGAGTCCAAGTTTCTTCTAGCGGGGCCAGCTTCAGTTCAGGTTCAAGGGAAACTCTCGGAGGAGCAGGAACAGTCAGTCAGTTTAACTGTAATTCTGAATCCGTTTTGTCGTGTAACTTCATTTCAGTTAACTGAGAACAGCTCCTCATGCTCTCAGTTTTAAGATCCCCTCCTAGAGACTAGAGAGAGATACTCAGCTGATTTGTTTTTTATTTATTTATTTACTGAACCTGCTGGCATCGCATTACACGCATTAGCAAGCACGAGATGATGAGCACCACATTCACATTCACATTCCCATTCCCAGGACAACAAAATCGAAATCTAAGTTGACATAAAACAAGTGCCAAACATTCATCCGACATCAAGGGGTGAGAGAGACAGAGTCTTTCATTGTTCAACTCACAACCCTTGCTGTCAACTCAACCTCTTGTAACATACTCCATTCACAAGCATGCATGTAAAACTTGTTGGATCATCCCTGCTATGCTGCTGGTGTGTTGGGTTGCCTTCGCTGCTCAACCCGCAGCTTCCCCAGGAGGGCAGCGCCAAGGGGGTGGCGGTGGTGGGGAAGGCGGCCAGCGGCTGCTGCCCATGGGCCATGGCCATGGATGGGAAGCGGTCAATCTTCGCTCCGCCTGCAAACACCTTGTCTCTTCCATCACGATCTGCCTGCCACTCAACTCCGCCATCAAGCACATATATGGCCAATGAGGTCGATCGAGCGCTGGCGGGGTTGGGGGAGCGTGCTAGTCCAGACTCCAGAGGTGGCCGTGGCGTGGTTGGCGGTGCGCCTCGCCCAAGACGTGGTCGTACTCGTACAGTATAGATGTGCACGGCTGGGCTGCACCACCATTGTACAACCGACATTTTGCCCAACAGCTTGTGCGCACACCTGTCACCTGTGAATTCCACCCAGGGCTTGAACGGCGATCGCGCAGGACCAGGCGAACGAGCCAGCTCTCCATTTCCATAGACCTGGACGTTGTCTCGAGCTCCTCGACAGGCTGCGCGCTCTCTCCTTGCCTAGTACAACACAAAAATGGTGGGGGTCGCCCATGGGCACCAGCAGGAACGCCACCACCGTCACCGCTGCTGTGTTGCTGCGCCGCCGTCGTCCTTGTGTTGTTGTCGCCGCTCGGACCACCGTTACGCGCGTGTGTTTTGCTGAGGACGTGGTCGCAGTGTACAGGAAGGGGAAAAATGAGAGCATCAGGGTGCCATGCACGACATCAATGACACAGCATCGTGCCATTCCCGAGAATGAGGGCGGCGGGCGGCTTTAGTACCCGACGACGGTGGTGCGCATCCTCACTACCATCCGCAAGATGAGGGCGACAGCTCCTCGTCGGACGTCGGCGAAGCTGGCAACCTGGAGCGCACGGCCATAGCTACAACTCGGAATCATGGCCACAACACAACTACAACTTGGTCGCTGGGAGTTTTCGAGGGCCTATTTTGCAAAATGTTGGCTAGCCACGTGGCCTGGTCAAACACGGACAGGACCCGAGGTGAATCATTTGCTCACAATTAGAGCATCTACAGCCGGGCACCTCATTCATCGGTCATGATTTTTTTCAATCCAGACGGACGCCTCAAACGCCCGGGGCTAGCCGGTATCCTTCATATCCAGCCCAAATACGGGGCGGATGTGAGGGTGCCCGGGCACGCCCACCACGTCGGACTGACGACAAGGTCCCACGCGGAAACGCCCGAAAGCCCGGTGGTCCGAAACTCGTCTCCTCCCGAGAACCGGTGGCGCCGCTCCGGCGAGCTGCATACTGCCTAGCCCGGCTATTTAAGCCGGCAGGCGGTACCAAAACCCTATCATCCATCCACAGTTTCCACCGACTGTCCGCCGCTGCCGCCACTTTTCACTCAACCCGTCCGTCTAGTAGCCATGCCCCCACGCGCCCCGGGTGAGGAGCGAGCCATTTCTGACACCGGAGCGCCGGCTCGAGCTCCTTGAGCAGATCCGGGCGCGAAGCCCAGATCGCCGCAGGGCTACGTCCGGATGCAGTGGATCCTGCGGAGGAGGAGGAGGGGTTGGAGGAGGAGGAGGATGGCGACGCAGATCTGCAGGCGAAGCAGCAGGCTATCCTTGATTCCCTCCGGTCAGAGTTGGCTGCGGAGGCTAGACGCCGTCACCGGCAGGAGATGGAGGCGCAGCGGGCCGTGGAGGAGGCAGAGATGCTCGCCTACATGGATGAGGTCGAGCAGGAGGAGGATGAGACGGAGCCCTCCTACCCGCCCGTCCAGCCGGCGCCCGACACCGTCGTCGTGGATATCTCAAACGACGAAGAATGGCTAGAGTCGTAGTATGTAGTATGTAGGATTTCTTTTGCACGCATTGCATGGATCTAGGGGCTGAAATATGAGAAAGACGGATGCAGAGTGGCTAATTTAAGGCGTGGCCAGTCAGTGTTCATAGACACGCCCAGTCACGTCCACGGATGTTGAGGGGCCGAATTTGCAAAGTCCGGCTGTAGATGCTCTCAGGCCCAAATATGCGCTTTCAAACTTTTAGGAGTGAATCCATTTATAACCATTAGTACAAAAAGGACCTAATATAAGAAACATTAGTACCGGTTCGCATATGAGCCAGCACTAATGCGCCCATTAGTGCCGGTTCAAATGACTTGGCGGGAGGTGACCTTTAGTACCGGTTCTTTGGAAATCTTTAATACCGGTTCGTGGCACGAACCAGTACTAAAGAGGTTGTAGCAGGCGCTATTTTTAGTCCCACCTCGCTCCCCTAACAAGAATTTGACCACCTTAATTATGTTACTTCTCAAACTATTCCAAACATTTGGTCTTCATTAAACTCTATGTGTAGGATTTGTGGCTGCAATAGGAGTTTTCGTCGGTTCTTAAATCGGTGGTAGATTCCTATTGACGATTTAGATTCTATACAAAAAGATCGTTGATGATCAAGGTATTTTTTATATGTACTTCTGTGTAGTAGTAGTGCGTTTTGACTGAAAGGCGGTACTGATCAATGTATTTTTTCTGCGTTCAGATGCACAATTTAAATATGTTATTTTTCAAACTATCACAAGCATTTGGTCTTCATTGAACTCTATATATAAAGAAGAGGAAGAAGAAGCATAAGAGGAAGAGGAAGAAGAAGAGGAAGAAGAGGAGGAAGAAGAAGGAGAAGGAGAGGAAGATGAAGAAGAAGAGGAAGATGAAGAGGAAGATGAAGAGGAAGCAGAAGAGGAAGAAGAAGAGGAAGAAGGAGAAGAAGGAGAAGAAGGATAAGAAGGACAGGAAGATGAAGAAGAAGAGGAAGATGAAGAGGAAGCGGAAGAGGAA
>NW_025239314.1:0-3934 GCF_018294505.1 Triticum aestivum
TGCAATCTGGATATTGCGAATATAAGATGAAAGCTTTATTGATCAAGGTGGGGTTCTGTGACGCCTTTGTCTGGTCGTTGAACACAAACGAAGTACGCGAAGTTGCAGCTATGGCGAACTTTTAATCTAAACAAAACCCAAAGTCTAAACGATGCCCTAAGGGCTGTATATATGGAGGAAGAGGGGGGAATTTCGTGGCCCTTGGTGGAGGGGTCCGAAATCATCCCTATCTCTTGTTTCCCCACACATACGGACTCTAAAAATAGCCTATACTTATGTATTTCGAAATTACATGGGCCTGGCCCAATAATAAGGTGACGCAGCACCTAAAATAGCCTCGGGACGAAATTTATGAAGTGGCATCTTGTATATTTCGTCCAAGGCTTCATGCACCCATTATGGTGGCTTCAAAGTCCTGAAATCATCACTTGTAACTTCGTTCTTGTTCCCCTTGCGCATGCCATCATCTCCATGCTTGTTCTTGCTCCAATGTTCATCCTTCTCCAAGCTAGGCCCTTCATTTGTAAGCAAAACAAATGTATCCAATTTAGGCAGCATATTATTCTCATGAACATTAGAATCATTACCAAGAAACGAAAGTACCTGGTAATTTAGTTGGCGTGCACGAGCTCTAGTAATTGGTCCAGTATGTATAGCAGCAGGGGCTGTGGGTGTAACAATTGTATTGATGTCCTCATCATTTTTTCTCTCTTTTTTTTCTTTATCTTCTTTTTCTCCCTCTTTCCAAGACAAACTAGATAAGATGCAGATTCGATCAGGCGAAGATGTGAGTGACTCAACTATGATTATGACAATAAACAGTGCGTAGCACGTGGTGGAAATTGGTGGATTGGATGGTGGACAGCGGATGGGATAATGATGCAGCGGCTGCGTGACTAATGTGAACAGAACTCGAAACTCTAAAGGAACTAGACACTAAGACCAGCAACTCGACACGACGATGCAACCGATAATTCAAATATGCAAGCAATGAAAAGAAAATTGCAAAGGCTCAGACTGGCTTGGACCAAGGATGAATAGATCTAACTCTTTTTTGTGGCTTTTTCTTGGACAATAGGTAAGAAAATAAATCTAATCTAGGAAAACTGGAAATTCTCACCGAGCAACCTGAAAACTGATACCACTTGATAGAGGCAAAGGTGTCCTGTCTTTCGATGAGATGATGGATATCGCTTTGGTGGAAGTCGACTTTGACGATCCGACTACGAACGTGCGAGGACGTCGCGCCTTAGCAATCGCTAAACCAACTCCGAGAGGTTATTGACCACGCCGGAGCACGATCAACCTGACCACGAGGGTCTGTTTCCTGCGAGCAAATGAAGAACAAGCAAGAAACTGAGATTGCAATCTAGATATTGCGAATATAAGATGAAAGCTTTATTTGATCAAGGTGGGGATCCGAAAAGTGGTCTTGGTCTGGTCGTTGGACACAGACGAAGCACACGAAGTTGCAATGGCTAACTTTTAACTAAACAAATCCCAACGAAAAGCTACTAGATGGATCTACTTATATAGGAGCAAGGGGTGACGGCCAAGGAGGTGGGAGGACGTCCCAAGGCATCCTAAAACTAAATCTAGGTCGTACAAGGCCAATGGGCCCAAGTGGAGGTGATGTAACACCTTTGGACTTCTAGTTTGACTCGGATTCTGCTGCAGCATCAGATTGTTTCGTCCACAACTCAACGCTCCGGACGAATTTGAAGGTGATTCCAATTGGGCTGGAAAGTGCACGAAATCTAGTTTCCAACAAAAAAAGAATCACCCAATTCGGAGTCCGTATGAAAAACTTGTGTGTGTTTTGAGTCAGGTGTGTCTGTGCAGTCCGAATCTGAATCCAGAACGTGAGAGACTTGGACTCTATCTTCTCTTGGGCCAAAAGTGACGTGAGAGAACTTTTTGGACAGCAAATAAACATCTCTTTCTTCCTTATCTTCATATGTGGATTGTACAAATGTCCCATACACCTGCAATTAGACAAAACACAAAAGTGTGTGAAGTATTTTTGTTCTGGATAACATAAATAGATTATTGAATAGTTTGCACTAGAAATCACCTGACAAATATGCATATATGCAATATTTTTGGTCATATCCAAGGTAGTCATGTCCTCATCATCATGAGTACGGTGATCGAGAGGGTCCGGTCCGCCAAGAGCGGATTGACCGAAGCCTGCGCCAACCTCCTAGCAGGCTTTGAGGTAAGTAATAAAATTGTATGAAATATCACAGTATAGACAGTAGCCCCTGATGCTCTGTTTGGTGTTCGAAAAGAAAGGCCGAACAGAGGATCAAATAACATCCGCGGGAGTCTAACAGAATATGTCTATGTGAATAAGCAGGCGTCGCTGCTGGCCGCTGCCGCCCGTATTGCGGAGATCTCCAGACTGAAGTGGGACCTAGAGTGGACCGAGGGAGAGCTCGGCCTCGTGAAGAGGCAGCTCGAGGAAAACAAAGGTACGCAATACCCCGTCTGTATATTTATAAACGAAAAAATTGTTGCTGCTAATAAAAGCGCCATGAGTTTTAATAGGGGCCACTACCGAAGTGGCAGCCCTTAAGAAGGTGCTGACCGGGGCCGAAAACAAAGCGGCCAAGGAGCACGCCGAGCGCGAGAAGCAAGAGGCCCGGGTTGACAAGGTCCAGTAAGAGCTCCATGATTTCGTCAAAAAATACGAGTCCTTGGAGCGTGACTCTAAGACGCAAGAGTTCGAGCTTGCGAAGGCCCTCCAGAGCGCACTAGACGCCAAGGCCGAAGCCCAAAAGGCCCTCCAGGATATTCAAGTGGCCAAGAAGATTGTGGCGGGTAAGGTATTCAATATGCAAAACAAGCATGTGAAGGAAACTTTCCTTTTACTTACCCGAATTTGAAGCTCTCTAGGGGCATTCACAGATCTGCCGTGCAACATATCTGATGCCACAGAGTTCTAACGAGCTGAAGAAGGGAGCTCGACGGAGAAGTTGTTCTGGTCCCAATATATTGGGGCCGAACATCCGATGCCCTTGAGCGACCAGCTGAAGCAACTGGTCGAACTGCACAAGGCGGCCGAGCTGGCCATGAAGGACCTCATAGTCCGGATGTGGCCTGCCGAGCCTTTGCCCAGTAGCTACTTCGGCCTCGTGAAACGGCTTGTGAATGCCTGCCCGTGGCTCGAAGTCATAAAGTGGTCAGTTTGCATTGAAGGTGCGCGGATGGCCTTCGCCCGCGCAAAAGTGCACTGGACGAAGATGGATGCCGAGAAGTTGATGACCGAGCGGCCGCCAAAGGGCAAGGAGCACCGCCACCCTGAAAAATATTATGATAGTGTCCTGAAGGGCTCCCGCCTTGTGGCGGAGCAATGTGCTAAGGATGTAATATTTGAGTGAATGTACTCATTTGATCCTGTAATATGAAAACAAGTTCATTTTGCGCAATATGACGCTTTGTTGATTTAAAATTTTACCTTCTGTGTGGACGTTTATAAAATCTAAGAGTTGGCCAGTCGTCGGCTTCTGCCCCCATGTAACTAGTACCGGGGTGTTCGAGATAAATATAAACACTCTTTATAAAAAAAATTGTCCTTTAAGGAGGTGTTTAGCGCAACGAACAAGGCAATCAGACTATACAGCTTTATCACTCTCACTTAGCCATAGAAGTTCTATAATTTTAAATTTTGGCGTAGCCCCTGGTATTCGGAAGGCCGAACTTGGGGCTCTATACACGTCTAAATCAGACAAGGCCGATTCCTCGCCCGAAGCGGAAAAAATCTTTAAGGATTTGAGACCTCTCAAATAGCGACCAGCTCTCGCCGTATCATGACAGTCAGTTTTCAGCTTTCTCTACTGAGGTGCTCATCCGGAAGAACCAGGACACAGTCGCAGTAGTTCTCCTTGTGCCACCTTAGCCGATATAGCGGAACATAAGGCTGCAAAACATG
>NW_025239315.1:0-3934 GCF_018294505.1 Triticum aestivum
GTTTTAACGAACGGTTTTCACCGTTTAGCCGCAGACAGCGAACGTTCGTTCGTTAGCCTATTCGTCAGTTTTTCTTTTTCTCGGATTTTCCGCGATTATTTTCGATCGTGATTTCTGATCCGATTTTCGTTTTAGTTTATCTTTTCGCTCGTTTATCGGAATCAGGTGATTCAAGCGCCTAGAGTTTCTTCTCAAAGCCCTCTTTCCGATTAACCAACTTGAACAAGATTTTGCTACTGTAAAATTTGACTTCAGTCCAGATTAGTAAACGAAGCTTGTTTCTTTCGCCGTTTGAGTTTTGTTGCTTCGTTTGATTTGATTCTTTTTGCAAATCGGAGTTCTTAAGTTGAACTTTCTGGTTGGATCTCTTGTTTGAGTTTTACTCGTGCCCTTGCTTGATTGCTTATTGTATGCTTGTTTGTTTGCGATAGAGTACCCGAAGTGCGAAACGTGCTACTACGAGTCTCTAGGTTTCGCGGATCATCAGCAAGGCAAGTAACACTTTGATCATACTTCTTTACTACCCAGTTTTATTGCATTAGATCAATCCTCAAACAATTGCATGGTTAGGATCTGATTTAAATTGTGGGTTGGGAAGTAGTTGAGCTAGTACCTATTCACCTGTTTATTATCAAACCTTTGGGACTTACTTCTTCGTCGCTTATACTGCTATGCTATGCTCGTAGACGTGGATTGGTTTTGAGTGTATTCATGACAGTTGTGAGTATTGTTAATTAATGGTTAACTTAAGGTGGCAACTTTAATACACATCTGAGTGGATTGAGGCACCTGGGGAATCCAGTGATTGCCTGTATTTTTGGAAATCCCGGGGTACCGTGTGATTTTTCCTATGGACTGCCACCCAGGCTCAAAGGGATCATGAGATTATTCATGCTAGAAACTTCCGTGTGCAGCCACAAGCCATTATGGGCTCTGGCATAGTTGAGTATGTTGTGTGACCTCTTTCAGTGGTAGACTAGCAGATGTAGGGGATGTAGGTGGTACGGTCTACCCATCGAAAGAGTTAATGCTTCTGAAAGACTGTGTCTCGGTCATCCGTTTCTCAAACACCATGTAGTGCGAGAAATCCAACGGAGGAGATCGTGTCTTGTGGGGAAAAGTGCGCAAACCTCTGCAGAGTGTACAAACTAATCATGATTAGCCATGTCCCCGGTTATGGACATCTTGAGTATCTGGTTCTTGGATTATCATGTGGATCTCATCACTCTTAGTTATAAAATTTGATTGGGATATTATTTAGCTTTTTAATTGGGATTGAGATGGGGTTTACCATTCTCAATGTTTAACAACCACCATGATAGTTAAATAAAGTTTATTCCTTTGTTGTAGGAAAAAATTGGCTTTTCGCAAAACATATTAACCATACAGCCTCCACCATCCATATATGCATGTAGTGATAGCATTATTCTGTTCATTACTCTTTTGTGTTACATTGCCAGCATATTCCATGTGCTGACCCGTTTTCGGGCTGCAACGTATCATGTTGCAGACTTTTCAGACGACGAGTAAGGAGCCTTAGGTCGTGATCTTTCACTCAGTGATGCCGTTGGAGTTGATGGACTCACTTTATCTTCCAAGCCTTCCGTTGTTATCGTATTAGGTGGCCTTAGCCATATTTATTGTAATAAGCTCTCTTTTGAGGCATTCTATGTAATAAGTGTGTGATTGCTACTCTGTTATAAATCCTTCAAGTACTGTGCGTGTCAGCATTACCGATCCAGGGATGACACTGATGCACAGAGATCAGACTGTTTGAGGTCTGGTCACTACAAGACATTGCTTGAGACACGGATGTACAAAAGTCTCAAAGGGCATCAGACACTGTGCGATGTCCTCAAAAAGCAGATTCTGAACCGAAACCGTAGGAAAGAGGGTGTTGGGTTCGAGAGGAAAATGAATGTTGATGGTTCTTACTGGAAGCCTGAGCAGTACCCCAAAACCACATGGGTTGCTGCAAAGGGACCTTCAGTGGATCCATCCACCTTATCTGGCTTCACTTGTGCTAACCCGATTATCATTGATGAATCCTTTGATGCAAACTATAAACTGTTTAAGAATCACAAAGGTGAAGTGTTTGCCAGGTATATTGGTACTAACTGCAGGAATGACTCACCTATGAAGAAGATCTGGATGCCCAAAAGGTGTCTTGAGAATCTTCCTGTGAATGTCATCATGACACCACAAGGGAAGAAGACAAACCCCAGACCAAAGGCTTCATACAGACAAAGGACTCACCTGAGTCATCCTAACGCCAATGTTTTGCAGGGAAATCATACTCAAACTTATGAATATGAGCGTGTTTCTTCAAACCGCTATGTTCATAAAACTAAGAACTTTTCTGCTTATTCATATGAGTATCATTCATCTACTACAAGGCTATTTGCTAGGGCTCCAAAGCCGAAGTTCTCAAATGCTGCACTTAGACTCATTGCTTCGAAGCCACCCCTGAAAATGTGGGTGGTTAAGAAAACTTAACTCTCTTTTGCAGGGAAAGGTCTCCAGCCTGAAATCAAAGGCGTCCGATGCTTATGCTGGGGACCTAAAACATCTTGTGGGGCGCAAGATAAAATGCCCAAATGGTCTTACTATATATTTTGTTCCTGAATCGCTTGCCAATCATCCTATCAGTCCTAACCTTGATCTGAGGTTTGATAATCCTCTTGTCCGTCAAATGTTTATGCTTCACAATACTCTTGGTGAAGCCTATCCCCCTAACTGTACTGTAGGGTATGACACCACATGCTTCAGAATGGATTATGGACAGTGGATGCACTAACCACATGACTGGTGATCAAAGTCTTCTGATGGACTCAACCTTACGTCCATCTGACAAGAGTCACATCACATTTGCTGACACTGGTAAAAGCAAGGTATTGGGTCTAGGTAGAGTTGCAATCTCAAAGGATCAACACATGGATAAAGTGATGCTTGTTGAATCCCTTGGTTTCAACTTAATGTCTGTCTCAATGCTTTGTGATTTGAACATGATTGTGATATTTGAAAAATATCGTTGCCTTGTTCTAATGGAATCTGACAAGTCTCTAGTCTTTGAAGGGTATCGGAAAGATGATTTGTACATGGTAGATTTCTCAACAGGACCACAGCTGGCCGTATGTCTTCTAGCAAAAGCTTCAGAGTGCCGGCTCTCGCATCGGAGGCTAGGACATGCGGGCATGAGGAACTTGTACACACTCGCGAAGAAGAAACACGTTGTTGGTATTAAATCAAGTTCAAGAAGGATCATCTGTGTGGTGCATGCGAAGCTGGAAAGATGACTGATAACCCACAAGTATAGGGGATCGCAACAGTTTTCGAGGGTAGAGTATTCAACCCAAATTTATTGATTCGACACAAGGGGAGCCAAAGAATATTCTCAAGTATTAGCAGTTGAGTTGTCAATTCAACCACACCTGGATAACTTAGTATCTGCAGCAAAGTATTTAGTAGCAAAGTAATATGGAAGTAACAATAACGGTAGCAAAAGTAATATTTTTGGGTTTTGTAGTGATTGTAACAGTAGCAACGAAAAATTAAATAAGCGAAGAACAATATGTGAAAAGCTCATAGGCATTGGATCGGTGATGGAGAATTATGCCAGATGCGGTTCATCATGTAACAGTCATAACATAGGGTGACACAGAACTAGCTCCAATTCATCAATGTAATGTAGGCATCTATTCCGAATATAGTCATACGTGCTTATGGAAAAGAACTTGCATGACATCTTTTGTCCTACCCTCCCGTGGCAGCGGGGTCCTAGCGGAAACTAAGGGATATTAAGGCCTCCTTTTAATAGAGTACCGGACCAAAGCATTAACACATAGTGAATACATGAACTCCTCAAACTATGGTCATCACCGGGAGTGGTCCCGATTATTGTCACTTCGGGGTTGCCGGATCATAACACATAGTA
>NW_025239316.1:0-3933 GCF_018294505.1 Triticum aestivum
GTGCTGCGGCACATTTGGATAATGTAGCGGGTAATGTGGACATCGATCACACTACTATCTTTGGCCCCAATAGTTAGTACCATATAATTCTATTTTTGATGTGTTTCTCACCACCACATTACCTAGGGAATAAAACTTGAAAACAAGACATCAAGAAGGGAATTATGGCTCCTGTCACTAAGCTTGTTTATTTTTACCCATTTTCAGATGAGAACCCACCTGGGAGATCTTCAGCCCAACTCGCTCGGGGTGATTCCCAATCCTCAGTGACCAACTGCCATCAACATTTTTCACACCCTTCTCTACTTTTCATTGCTGTCTTTTTAACGATATATCTTAGCTTTTGCTACTTTTCTTGATGGCCCAGCAGAACGGTCGATTCATGACATTCCTGCTGCTACAGACAATATTGAAGTTGATGGCACCAGTAGTAAGTTTAATCTTGTTCTTTTCTCTCTTTTCTGCCTCACTAGCGCATTTCTCTATATTATGCCCTTTCAAAAATCACACGTTATGTGCAGTACAATCCGAAGCCGACCGCAGTGTTCAGCGAAACGATGGTGTGGATCCCAGCAAGAATCTTCCATCGTCAGGTATTGGTCATGATGGCACATAATTTTATAAGTTAATTCTATGACTCACCACAACGCAACTAGTCATTTGCATATCATGTATTTAAACCTTGTGTATTTTTACTAATTATCAGCAGATGGCCCACTGCAAGGTTCTCTTACCCAACTGCTCCAGGGTAATATCGAAGCTTCTACGACCAAGTCCCAGCAAGGTTTTTGCACACCCTTATGTTATTAAATTGCATTTCTTTGTTCTTACAAACCATATTATTTGTCACCGCTTTTGTTGTTGCTCTTGCAGAAAGCTTGCTTACCGCATTTTATGGACCTTATGACAAAAGCGAAAATGATTGCACAAGTAGTAAGCTTACATTTTTCTGTATGTTTCATATGTCTTCAACTTGAATAAACTAATTTTAATTGTATACCTTGTCAACATTTGCATGCGCAGACCAGCCCAATAAACCTCATCAAACAGTTGAGCCACACAATACTGTTGACTCTATGAACAACCTTCCACCACCAGGTTTCATTCCTCATCTCACTTTCCATTCTATGCTAACTTGATGTAGTGATTCATGTAATTTAAATGTTTTTCACATATGAAGCTGGTAGTGACTTCTTACATTTGATGGTAAAACCCACTTGTTATTGTAGTAATCCCTCTAAGGGTTTCCATGCACACATTTATGATAATACCAAGTTTCTTTTCTAGGAATTCATTTTATTTCGTGGTGTTTCCACTTGTCATTTATTGTAACACCAACTAGATATTCTAGTAATCTATTTATTTCCGCCTAGCTATGTTGAAAATTGAACGCACCACGACCAACTATTTCTCACCTTTTCTTTAACCCTACACGACAACTTCTGAACGCTGTGCATGCAGACAAACAACATGGCTCTGACAGCCACTCAAAAACCGATTGCCCTACTCATGCTGCTAACTGTTCTGATGTGGATGCGCAAGGAATCACCGATCCCATTATGTTTTCTCAAATGTGTGAAGGCATTGAATATGATGGAACTGGATGCCCCTCATGTGATGCAGACGGTCAGTTCATTAATCATAATACAAATTCAATACATCTTCGGACTGCACTTGTTTATGGTAATACTATTATAATTTTTCTATACTGCACAGCGCGTCTTATTAATGAGGTGCACCTTGATGACCTAGGCCATGAGCATGAAGAAGAAGCTGAGATAGCTCCAACTAACACTGGTAACTAGGATACAAATCTATTACTTCTCTTTTGACATGTTTCTATATTTTCTCTTACTACTGGTCTTGTTTATCTATTTGTAAATACTATCTACTGCTTGGTTGTTTCATGTACAAATATTTTCTTCGAATTTCTTTTTCTTTCTAGATGCAGAAAACTTGGGGGTGGGTGTGTCAGACGTATTCACGGGCCAAAAGTTTGTCAATGAGGCACAAATCGATGCAGAAGCTGCTGATCACACAGAGCAGGTCTCAAAAGGTTGTTTTTCCTACTCAAACTTAAGTCCATACCAACTTATAAATAGATGTGTCGGCTTCGCCAAAATTATAACATTTTTTTTCAATGACTTAATTTTATGGTTAAGTATAGATGGTCATTTATCTGTGGATGCACCAATAATTACTGGTCAAGTCCCAGTTAACCATGACAATGATGCTGATCGCCAAATTACTGTCCATGAACCAATTAGCCACACAGAACAGTGTACCACCGCAGAGCAATTTCAGGTAATACCCTCCATTACGTCTACATAGCTCCAAATATAGCACATTTCTAATGAAGTATCCATCATGTATACAGTTGGAAGATGCCAACACACCTGAATCCTTAGTATCCTTCGGTCAGCCAACACAAGAATGGGAAGTTAGCCAACAACTTCGAGATGCTAATATTCACCCAGACAGAACCCCCCATTTTGTAATTATCTATCTTTATGCTTACTTATAATTATTATGCCAGGTGCTCATAAATCTTATTAACCTCCTTTTTTACTATTTCCATTTCAATGCAGGATACTAGAGAGCCATCCCACAAAGTGTGTATTAGGAGTGGCAGTGAAATCATCAAATTACCTCACACTGGAGCGGAGGCTCAACCTACCAACCTACAGCAGTCTGCCTCCACTGCACAACAGGCTGCCCACACTATCCAGGTGATACTTTTTATAAGTGCATTCTTTCGTAAATCAGAGTTGCGGCTGCACACACATTGCCTAAAATTTACCATTTTAATGTCTGTCAGGTCTCTGATGCATCTGCTCTACAGCTGTCTCCCAGGCGCTCGGCGAGATTTAAAAAAACAGATGTTGTAAGTGCTGCCCTGCTATTAACTTTGTTTTTACATTTTTTTCCAATAGTAATGTTCACATACATAATATCGTATCTCAGTTGGGTTATTTTCTACATATTTCAGTCTACGGAAAAACATACACTTGTTCGCACCGCCAAGAACATGGAGAAGGACAAAACCAATGTCCCAAGCTTTGTGAACCCCAACCAATTCGGAGCTCCTGGAAATGTTCTGCAATGCGGTCAACTACCAGTTATCGTAAAGAGGATCAGGAAGAGACCATTGAAGATCATTTCTCCATTTAAATTACATCCTGTTAAGTCTACCATTTCTCTCAACCACGCCCGAAAACTCCGTGACATAGTAATCAACGACCTTGATCTCAAAAAGTAAACCTTCACACCATTGCATCCTATTTTTAATGTGCACTAATTATTTCATCATTTTAAAATACATTACAAATTCCGAATTAACCTTGTCATAGGACTGGACTTCTTGCTTACGAACCTTCTAAGTTATATCTTACTGGCATGGATCTCGCAAAAAGCTTCGGCGATGGGGCATCAATGCTACCCAGCTTGATGGAATACTACATAGACATTCTGCGTCACGATGAGATTAAATTAAGGCCCACGTCGGCTGGGTACAGGATGTTCCTTCGTTGGTCACTATCGGTATTTAAACCTGATTTTACAATTATCCATTTTTACTATGGCTAACCATTCCATGTTCTCGTTACCTAAGTATTCAGCATCATTTTGTCAAATCAATAATCAACATTTTTGAATTATTATGTGCAGTTCCACCTTAATGTCGATGCTCGGCACGAGACGCAATCCTTCAATCCTACTTTCATTGAGGCACTATTAAAGGAAGACCTCGCGGATAAAGACCCTCAAGATGTTCGCATGGTAAGGTTCCTTACTGCATCACACTTTTCATCTTGCATGCTCTACATCCTTTGCTCTCCATTCATATTTTTTTATCTGCTGCAGATATTATGGGTATCCCATCAGGGCAGTCATTTCTCAGTTTATTGTGTGAATCGTGTTCACAGACGGATTGAC
>NW_025239317.1:0-3933 GCF_018294505.1 Triticum aestivum
GATGCTTTACGATTAGGTTAGGAAACACTAAGATTGCTTTTCTTGGGGTTTAGAGCCATAATTAGATTAACTACTTGATTCATTGATTTATTTTTCATGCATACAATAATTATATCCCCAGGAGATGTTGTTCGTTGTTGGCACTAACACAGTGCATTGCTTGTGCCTATAGCATGATATTTGAACAGATTAACTGCTTCCCTGATTACGTCTGCATTTATCTAAAAGTGATGTTATTGTAGGGCATGGATAATCGAAGAAAACAAATATATATATACTCTGCCTGGTTTACCTACATCTCTATTTTTGAGCTCATGTCACATCCAAAGGATTTGACCCTGTGGGTTAGTTATAAGAATTGGAGGTTTGGTTCTTTCTCGGTTATTCTTGCGCCTTGTAGTGCATTACTACTATTTCTATGCTATCCCTAACACATTATAAGCAAACTTTGATGTCCAGCTTCTTTCCAGTAACAGGGCAGACCATGACCTAGTGTAGTTCAAAATGCTAGTGTAGTTTGTTAATTACCTCGTTGGAAAGTTGAAATGCTAATGGAATAGGTAGTGTGGCTCGGTGAGGTGTAGTTCATTATTTTTATTTTTTTGTACATGGATTGCTAGTGTCAGGGGTTCCCTTTTCTCCGACATGCTCTTGTGTTTTTCTGTAATAAGTTATTTATGGCAAAATGTAGGTGCCAATTTAGTTCAAATGTATTGGTAGGTTGTACCGTGGTCTGGTAGATATTGGTTTTGATACAAGTATTTGGTCTGCAAGTGCTAAGTTTCTGGAGTCGATGTGTTGTGTATCTTCATCCTCACAGTAGTTGCCTATGTTGGACTTATCAAATTTTCTTGTGAGGGCTGGGTGTGTGCTTTTGCTGGTGTGCAAATTAGATATATATTTTCTTGTGAGGGTTTGGGGTGTGCTTTTGCTGGTGTGTAAATTAGATAGATATTTTCTTGCTACAAGCATCACCCAGGTCCAGACACAGACAGCAAGGGCCTCTCTCATAATTCAGAGACACCTTTAACTTGTATCACTTACTATACTTACTCAATCACTTAGCAACTCTGAAGGGTGCTCTCTAGCTAGCTAGCTTTATGTTATTGTTTTTCTTTCCTGTGAAGTGGATCGTTCATCTTTGCTCATATTGCTTTAGGAAAATGGCGCCACCACCACCACCATGCCGACTGTGCAAGTCAAGGTGTGCCAGCAGCCTTGCAACTGGCATGTTGTTCGGCATCTACTTCTAGACGAGTTTTCTTCATGCGGCGGTAACAAATTATATGAAACTTGTAACAACTATTTTGTTTTTAGTGTTATTGGCATTAATGCATTGTGTCATTTTGCTTCTTTTTTTACACAGATCATCCCATGCAATGTGAGGTTGAAATTCAACAAGCTGACCAGAGACACTGTGACCTTTCAGGCTCCAGGGGGCTTACAATATGGAGGTCGAGAAAGGACACAATATGTCGCAGATTGGAGGATATGGATGGGTCCGTTTCCTCGCTCACGTGGGTATTACTGGTGCTGAGTTGATCAGCTTCTCCTTCAGAGCAGAAAGACCCAAGCTGGTTGTCATTTATATCAACATGGAGGAAGATTATGAAGATGATGAGGACCCACTTGATGAAGATGATGAGGACCCACTTGATGAAGCCATCTATGCTCAAAGAATGAGGCTGAGCGAGGAGGAGGTGTGCAACCTATGGGACATAATTCCGCCATGTGCTGACTTTGTCGGGGTGCCATTCGTGTACCGTGCTGGTCAATCGGTTCTGACTTCCTACTTTGTATCAAACTGAATGGCCCATGTTCAGTAGAAATTCATAATGAAACTTCTCTAAAAGACAACTGATCTTCTTTCTTAAAAGAGGATCTCGCCCCGCTTTATAAATAAAGCAACCACCACATCTTCTTTAAAAGTAACTGATAATTGTTGTAATTCACTAAGTTCCACATCTTCTTGCCCCGTGTTTTTTCCTATTGGATCCTTTTGCTAGTAGTTGGTGGTGTTCTTTGCAGCAACATGGTGAGAACAACAATGATATACTGCAATAGATGACGCTCACATTTATGTCAACAGATGGGGATGGGCTGCTAGCTAGTACAATTTCTCCCAGCTGGAAGATGAAGCTACTAGTTATGTCTTGCTGGGTGCGCAAGAGCTTGCACGGATTAATTAACTGTTCCTAGTCTGTATCAAACTGAATCTACATATTTGAAGATTAATAATTGAACTCGTTAAATGTCGTTTTGTCATGGGTTAGCTCTTAGCTGTGCTTTGTGGCAGCACGACGGAGGGCATGGTAGTGTGGAATGAAGGGAGTTTGGAGAATAAGACATCTTGATGGGCAGCATGTGGATGAGATTTGCTGAGAGGAGTTAAGGTTGGAGGGAACACTAGTGTTTTTTCCAGGAAACATGGATTTTATACCAAGATTATAGAATTTCTGTCAAGAACCTGCTAATTTGTGTGATCGCTCGCTGCAGGTGTGGTCGATCAGCGCCGTGGCAGGTTTTCTGCTACATAAACATTTCCCTGATAAACAGTGGATATTGTACTACAAGAACCTACTAATGCTCAAGCTAAGAATGGCGAGACTTGGTGTTCATATGCAAGGATATGTATTGGTCGATAAACATTAGCTCATAACTAGCACCCAAATTTATTGTACTATTGCCAAAACATAGCTTACGAGCTTCATCAATGAACCACCTATATGTAAGCGCTACACGGTCCTAATTAATGCGGCATAAACTTCAAAGGTGGCAACACAACTCGAACAACCACTGCAAGAAAGTACATCGACATGGACTTGTCCTGCTTCTCTAGGTATTTACGACCTTCATGTGATCTCTGCTAAGCCAGGACGGTAATTTTCATAAATGGCGGTAACACAATGGCACAAGTCCAACCACTCTAGTGTACAGCGCCCATGTGCATCGCAAAGAAGGTAACAAAGCAATATGATTCTTATAAATAAATAGTAGTAAAACAATGGAACAACCAGAGCTCCATATAGACGAGTGGTATTACCGTACATTTCTTCAAATACATGACCCAACGGATTCGGCAAAGAAACTAGCCTATTTCTGCTAGTCCAGACACACGGAAAATATGTAGGTGGGAAGTACGAAGGAGCTAGATAGTGGCCTGATAGGAGTTTAGAAAAGAAGAAAAGAAATTGTGAAACTAGAAGCATTTGGGAGTAGGAGGCATCAAGTAAAGGAGGATCATTCATGCATGAGAACAGCTGTGTAGGCTCCACGATCCTCCGAAATGCTCCAACACCAAATTTTCATGGAAAGGCAGCCCAAGCCATCATAGATCAGCACGAGGACCATGTGCATATCTCACGTCCGTGTTGGCCGACTCAAGGTTTAAGAGGTGGATCAAATCAAGCGCGACGACGTTCAGGAAGTCAGGCACAATGTCAGGCTCTAGTAAATCCGTTAGGGCCTAGGGCTTTGTCACTTGGGAGGAAAAATATGGCCACCTTGACCTCGTCCACTGAGAAAGGCATCCCGAAGTCCGCAAGGTCGCAAGCCGGAGTTGGTATGAAGTCCTAGTTGAGGTCCTGAGCACGGTGCGCTCCTCTTTTGATGACTTTGCCAAAGTATTCTTGTATGATTGTCTTCTTACCATCATGTCTTGTGACCCATGTATTCTTATGTTTGAGTCCATGAATAAACTTTTCCTTAGTTTATGATTGACATGCAGGTGGAAGAAAGGAGTGTTGGCGTCACCCTCTTCGAGCAAAGTGACCGTAGAGCTTTATCTCTTTCTAGATCTCTCTAGATAAGCATGGCCACATTCTTTCTTTTGAGCTTCCTCTAAAGATCTCTTTCCAAAATACCCAAAGTTCTACTTGTTTCGGCCAAATCCAATATAAGGTTGATCTCAAGGACCATGCAAAGTTTGACATT
>NW_025239318.1:0-3933 GCF_018294505.1 Triticum aestivum
TAGTTGAACTAGTTGAATTAATAGAACTAATGTATTTTTTAGTAAGATAATTAATATAAATAGTTGAACTATTTTATTTTAGAAAGAACTATTTTTTTCTATTTATAGTAAGTTTATATTTAGTAAGAACTAGTTGAATTAATAGAACTAGTTGAACATGTCATATTTGTTGTTATTTTTTTAGTTTAAGCAATTATTCGGGATATATTAGTGATAACTTATAGGGTTTTGCTTTTGCGGAAATCAAGGAGCCCCTCCATCATCCCCGCTGTCGTCCCTGTAACCGACCCCCTCCGACCTCGAGGTGAGACCAACCAAATCTCCATGTATATCTTGTGTTGCTCAAATAGAATATATGGTTGCCCAAGTGGCCGGTCATGTTCAGGTTACACCTCCGAAAGGCCTATGTTTTGCCGGAGTGTTGATTAATTTCCGTTCCGGCAAATTTCAGGCCCTCGATATGTCCTTTTTTAGCAAAGGTCATGCCGGATTTTTCCGTGAATTCTGGCATGACTTGTGCTAGAATATGTAGGAAATATTGAGTGACCTGGATTTTCTCGAAAAATAATGATCTAATTTAGGTTTTTAGTACATATATTTAATTGTACAAGTTTAATCTTTGAATTATGAACATAGGAAATGTCGTACTCGGACGACGATAGTCTCCCGGGGGAGTGTAGTTGGTGCCACGACGATCCAGGTATGCGCGACAGGTTCGTTGAGCTGGACGAAGATCGGCACTTCAACATTAAGCTCGAGGAGACCTTCGATGTTGAAATGGTATGCAACAATGACAAGTGTTTTTTCGTAATTAAGCATGACTTCAACTATTTCAACGTCTAATTTTCAAATTTTACAATTCGACTAGCTTATACCATGCCATGCAAGACGCTATGTCTTGGAGAGGATAGGTTTTGAAAACCATGAAAATTTTGAAACAAAGAAAATACACCTAAGGACCCATCATGATATGAATTTTGAAGTAAATCTATACAATTCTAAGAGCGTAACCCATTTTGGTTGCCAAAATTGGGAAGCACTTTGCAAAATGTATGGTTTTTATGAGGGTATGATTGTCACCATGGATCTTGGTGATCCTGACATCGAGCAAGACAATATGGACATTTGGATCCTTGTTGATACGCTTCCGGTTCTACCGCCATGTGAGTTTCTCAAACATAGTTATTAACTAATTTATATTGTTTATTTGAAAATAGTTGACAGCTTATTTCCATTGACAGCTTATTTTGATTCTTTAAAGAATGTGCGGAAGATGGTAGACAAAACCCACTACACTGATGGCTCCGAATTAACTTATAAGGAGAAAAGTCATCTGATCGCTTATTGTACTTATCTTGAGAAATACAATACCTATTATTGAACTCCTCCAAATTATGGTGAATACATGCCACTAGTGCACGTGTTGAACCATTGTAACTTCTATGGAGATACCCTGGTAAGATTTTTTACTATTACGACATCCGTGCATCTTTTGCATTCTTCTAAAACTAGTACATCATTGCTAAGTACGAATTTATTACTATGTTTTTCAACAGAAAATCCCGATGGATTGTGTGCCTCATCTGATCTATCAGAATGGTCGCCTTGCAGTTCTGAACATACAGCCAGGTCAATCTAAGGAGCTCACCTGTGCATATCGGATTTCTAAAACCGGTGAAGACATGCTAATCAAAGAATTGAAAAATGTTTGGACATTCGCAAGGAGGTTCTTGGAAGTAACATTAAGAGAAAGGCAAGAATTGGAGAAAGGATAATCTCCATTTTCCATAATGGAGAGTCAGGGGCTATCTTGTTTTTTGCTATTTTACCTTAGAGAATATAGTAGGTCCTAAGAGAATGTAGTAGGTCCTATGAGGTACAATATGTTTATTATGTGGTACAATGTGCTAGAGTTGATGATGAGGAGTACTTGTGATTACGACTAGTGACCAATTTGCTATGTGATGTCTCATTGATGAAAATGATGATCTTGAGGAGGTGTTTTATGACAATCATGTATTATGATGATAAGTTGTTAATGATATGATGACGATGATGATATTAGTATATCGTTGGGTGAAAGAACCACGCATTAGTTCTTTCAACCCGTGATGTAATAACTCATTATGATGTAAAAACAATCTCTCAATTCTTGTTATATGAAAACTTGTGTAAAGGTGTATGAATACAACATGAAATAAAAAAGAAATAAAATATGAAATAATAGTAGTAGCGCGGGCAGGGAGAAGCGCTACTACTAATTACCAGTAGCACTCCTGTGGGAAATCGCTACTACTAAGTCGATTTAGCAGTAGCGCGGGTTGAGGCACGCTACTTCTAAGCTTTAGCTATAGCTTCGTACCAGTAGCGCTCCATCCCGCGCTACGGATAGGCCTAAAACATGCGCTGCTGCTAGGCTTTTCCCTAGTAGTGTAATGCTACCGTCGTTCTAAGAAAAATAAGATGCATAAAAGGATTAACATCACATGCAAATCATAAGTGACATGAAATGGCCATCAACTTGTGCTTTTGATCTCCATCTCCAAAGCACCAGCATGATCTCCATCATCACCGGCATGACATCATGATCTCCATCATCATGCTCTCCATCATCGGGTCGCCATCGGTGTTGTCACGCCAACCATGCTTCTACTACTATTGCTACCGCTTAGCGATAAAGTAAAGCATTACATAGTGCTTAATGATTCATACGCAGGTCATTCAATAGCTAAAGACAACCCTACGGATCCTGTCGGTTGCCGTATGCATTGATATGCAAGTCGATATAAACTATTACAAACATGAGCATTTCATACATCAAATATATCTCATCATGTCTTTGGCCATATCATATCACGTCCTCTAATTTCTGTTGCATGTTTTACGTGGCTGCTATGGGTATCTAGCAAGAACGATTCTTACCTATGCAAAGCCACAACGGTGATATGCAAGTTGCTATTTGACCTTCTACAAGGACCGCCATTGTCGAATCCGATTCAACTAAGGTGGGAGAGATAGACACCCGCCAGCCATCTTTATGCAACAAATTCACATGTTTGTCTATGAACCGGTCTCATGTACAAGGACATCTAAGGTTGGTAATCACCGCTTCATCCTACAATACCGCTGTGTCGGTGGAAAACGACACCTATGGGATCACTGGAATCCCTACTACGGTCGGCTGGCACGAGGTTGTGGAAAGAGCGGGTCTAGGAGCGAGCACAAAGATCGTTTACCCAGGTTCGGGCCGCGAGGATGCGTAATACCCTAGTCTTGCTTTGGTTTATATTTGAGTGTTCTTGAGTTCGTGAAGTAGCTACGGCGTGTGTGTAGTCCAAAAGATCTGAATCCCTCTCCAGTATGCCTCCGGCCTCCTTTTATAGTCAAAGGGGGTGCCACAGTGGCACACAGGAGGTGAAAGGTGTATAGTGGCTGAGCTTATCGCCTGACATCACAGGATAAAATGCATTTAATGCGCTGCTTAGGTGTCCTCTTGCTTTATCAGGTACGACAACAAAGCCCGTTCCATCCGTCGCTGCCTCGCCTTGCTTCGACACACGTCCAGGCCAACGAGGCGTGCAACGCCATGTAGGCTAGGAGGCTCCTGAGCTGGTGCGGTGGCAGGGTCTTCATGAAGATCTGCATGCCGCCACGCAGGTGCTTGCTGAGTTGGTCTAGAGGCTGCCCGTCGCCACGCAGGTGCTCGATTAGCTGGCCCAGCTGGCAGCTACATGGGAACGGCGGTGGAGTCTTGGCAGATGTGGGCCTAGCCGCGGCCCCGCTGAGGTCCTCAGCAAGGTTATTGCTGAGGTCTCGGCAAGGGTATTGCCGAGGTCCCGGCAAGGGTCTTGCCGAGGTCCCGGCAAGGGTCTTGCCATGACATCGCGGTCGTCCCCGGCAAGTATATTGACGGAGGTCTCATGGATTTCCTTG
>NW_025239319.1:0-3933 GCF_018294505.1 Triticum aestivum
TGGAGCCCCGAAGATGGAGATCAAAAGGAGCAAAATGATATTGGCCATATCATGTCACTATTTGATTGCATGTGATGTTTATCATGTTTATGCATCTTGTTTACTTAGAACAATGGTAGTAAATAAGATGATCCCTTACAACAATTTCAAGAAGTGTTCTCCCCTAACTGTGCACCGTTGCTAAAGTTCGTCGCTTCTAAGCACCACGTGATGATCGGGTGTGATGGATTCTTACGTTCACATACAACGGGTGTAAGATAGATTTACACACGCGAAACACTTAGGGTTAACTTGACGAGCCTAGCATGGACAGACATGGCCTCGGAACACAGAGACCGAAAGGTCGAGCATGAGTCGTATAGTAGATATGATCAACATGAAGATGTTCACCGATGATGACTAGTCCGTCTCACGTGATGATCGAACACGGCCTAGTTGACTCGGATCATGTAATCACTTAGATGACTAGAGGGATGTCTATCTGAGTGGGAGTTCATAAGATGAACTTAATTATCCTGAACATAGTCAATAGATCTTTGCAAATTATGTCGTAAGCTCGCGCTTTAGTTCCACTGTTTAGATATGTTCCTAGAGAAAATATAGTTGAAAGTTGAAAGTAGAGATTATGCGGACAGTAGAAAGCTTATGTCCTTAATGCACCGCTCAGTGTGCTGAACGCCAAACGTCGTTTGTGGATGTTGCGAACATCGGACATACACGTTTTGATAACTACGTGATAGTTCAATTAAACGGTTTAGAGTTGAGGCACCAAAGATGTTTTTGAAACGTCGCGGAACATATGAGATGTTTCAAGGGCTGAAATTGGGATTTCAGGCTCGTGCCCACATCAAGAGGTATGAGACCTCCGATGATTTTCTTAGCCTGCAAACTAAGGGAGAAAACCTCAATCGTTGAGCTTGTGCTCAGATGGTCTGAGTACAACAATCACTTTAATCGAGTGGTAGTTGATCTTCCAGATGAGATGGTGATGTTTCTCCAAAGTCATTGCCACCAAGCTACTAGATCTTCGTGATGAACTATGACATATCAAGGATAGAGATGATGATCCTTGAGGTATTCGCGTTGTTTGACATCGCGAAAGTAGAAATCAAGAAGGAGAATCAATTGTTGATGGTTGGTGAAACCACTAGTTTCAAGAAGGGCAAGGGCAAGAAGGGATACTTCATGAAATGGCAAATCAGCTGCTGCTCTAGTGAAGAAACCCAAGGTTGAACCCAAATCCGAGACTAAGTGCTTCTGTAATAAGGGGAACAACCACTGGAGCAGAATTACCCTAGATACTTGGTAGATGAGAAGGCTGGCAAGGTCGATAGAAGTATATTGGATATACATTATGTAAATGTGTACTTTACTAGTACTCCTAGTAGCACCAGGGTATTAAGATACCGGTTCGGTTGCTAAGTATTAGTAACTCGAAATAAAAGAGCTACGGAATAAACGGAGACTAGCTAAAGGTGAGCTGACGATATATGTTGGAAGTGTTTCCAAGTTTGATGTGATCAAACATCGCACGCTCCCTCTACCATCAAGATTAGTATTAAACCTGAATAATTGTCATTTGGTGTTTGCGTTGAGCATAGACATGATTGGATTATGTCTATCACAATACGGTTATTCATTTAAGGAGAATAATGGTTACTCTATTTATTTGAATAATACCTCAATGGTCTTGCACCTAAAGGAATGGTTTATTGAATCTCGATCGTAGTGATACACATTTTCATGCCAACAGATATAAGATAGTAATGATAGTACCACTTACTTGTGGCACTGCCATGTAAGTCATATTGGTATAAAACGCATGAAGAAGCTCCATGTTGATGGATCTTTAGACTCACTCGTTTTTGAAAAGTTTGAGACATGCAAGCCATGTCTATTGGTGTATACGCATGAAGAAACTCCATGCAGATGGAGCGTTTGGACTCACTTGATTTTGAATCACTTGAGATATGCAAATCATACCACATGGGAAGATGACTGAAAAGCCTCATTTTCAGTAAGATGGAACAAGATAGCAACCTGTTGGAAGTAATACATTTTGATGTGTGCAGTCCAATGAGTGCTGAGGCATGCAGTGAATATCGTTATGTTCTTACTTCACAGATGATTCGAGTAGATGTTGAGTATATTTACTTGATGAAACACAAGTCTGAATTATTGAATGGTTCAAGTAATTTCATAGTGAAGTTGAAGATCATCGTGACAAGAGGATAAAATTTCTATGATATGATCATAAAGATGAGTATCTGAGTTACAAGCTTTGGCACGCAATTAAGACATTGTGGAAATTGTTTCACAATTAATACCGCCTGGAACACCATAGTGTGATGGTGTGTCTGAACATCATAGTTGCACCCTATTGGATATGGTGCGTACCATGATGTCTCTTATCGAATTACCACTATCATTCATGGGTTAGGCATTAGAGACAACCGCACTCACTTTAATAGGGTACCACGTAATTCCGTTGAGACGACACCGTTTGGAGAAACCTAAGTTGTCGTTTCTTAAAAGTTTGGGGCTGCGACGCTTATGTGAAAAAGTTTCAGGTTGATAAGCTCGAACCCAAAGCGGATAAAATGCATCTTCATAGGACACCCAAAACAGTTGGGTATACCTCCTAATTCAAATCCGAAAGCAATAAGGATTGTTTCTTGAATCGGGTCCTTTCTCGAGGAAAAGTTTGTCTCGAAGAATTGAGTGGGAGGATGGTGGAGACTTGATGAGGTTATTGAACCGTCACTTCAACTAGTGTGTAGCAGGGCATAGGAAGTTGTTCCTGTGGCACCTACACCAATTGAAGTAGAAGCTTATGATAGTGATCATGAAGTTTTGTATCAAGTCACTACCGTACCTCGTTGGGTGACAAGGATGCGTACCACTTCAGAGTGGCACTGTAATCCTGTCTTGAAGGTCATGTTGCTAGACAACAATGAACCTACGAGCTATGGAGAAGCGATGGTGGGCCCAAATTCCGATAAATAGTTAGAAGCCATGAAATCCGAGATAGGATCCATGTATCATAACAAAGCATGGACTTTGGTGGACTTGCCCGATGATCGGCAAGCCATTGAAATAAATGGATCTTTAAGAAGAAGACGGACGTGGACGGTAATGTCACTGTCTATGAAGCTCGACTTGTGGCGAAGAGTTTTTCACAAGTTCAAGGAGTTGACTACGATGAGATTTTCTCATCCGTAGCAATGCTTAAGTCCGTCGGAATCATGTTAGCATTAGCTGCATTTATGAAATCTGGCAGATGGATGTCAAGACGAGTTTCCTTACCAGTTTTCGTAAGGAAAGGTTGTATGTGATACAATTAGAAAGGTTTTGTCGATCCTAAGGATGCTAAAAGGTATGCTAGCTCCAGCGATCCTTCCATGGACTGGAGTAAGCATCTCGGAGTTGGAATGTGCACTTTGATAAGATGATCAAAGATTTTAGGTTTATACAAAGTTTATGAGAAACTTGTATTTCCAAAGAAGTGAGTGGGAGCATTATAGAATTTCTGATGAGTATATGTTGTTGACATATTGATGATCAGAAATGATGTAGAATTTCTAGAAAGCATATAGGGTTATTTGAAAGGTGTTTTCCAATAGAAAACCTGGATTAAGCTACTTGAACATTGAGCATCAAGATCTATGAGGATAGATCAAAAAACGCTTAATGGCACTTTCAAATGAGCACATACCTTGACATGATCTTGAAGGTGTTCAAGATGGATCAGTCAAAGAAGGAGTTCTTGCCTGAGTAGTAAGGTACGAAGTTAAGACTTAAAGCTCGACCACGGCAGAAAAGAGAGAAAGGACGAAGGTCGTCCCCTGTGCTTTGGACGTAGGCTCTACAGTATGCCATGCTAAGTACCGCACCTGATGTGTGCCTTGCCGCTTGTCTGGCAAGAGGGTACAA
>NW_025239320.1:0-3932 GCF_018294505.1 Triticum aestivum
GACCAGCTCACTCGAAAATCCAATTGATGCTGTTCCGATTTCCTCCATGCCGTCAAAGGACCTTGTTCCTTTTGGAGAAGACTATGAGATCCCCATCGGATCTGATGAAGAACATCACTCTGCTGCTTCATCAGAGCAGATTGATGAAGAAATTGAAGTGGACGCAATCCCTTCAACGCCAGTCATTTCCTCACCTATGCCTCAGTTCACGGCTGAAGAGGCTGGTGTTGAGGAAATTGAAGATGAAGATGTGGATATAGGATGCACCACACCTGTGATGAATGATGACTTTTGGGAAAGTCAGCATCCCAATACTCCTCTCTTCACCCCGCTCCAACAGATTCCTCAGTCCCCTGCACCAATAGTTCAAATGGGCTCTGAAGAAACTCAACCCACTCTCTCTGTGCATGAAGAAATTCCAGCCACTAGTGCTGATGAACCTGCTGCTGCTGATCCTCAGACTGCACCTGTTGAGGAACAAGAAATTCCTCAGCCTGAAGAACCTGAGCTCGCGATTCCTGAGGTGGTGATGCAACTCACTGACACCCCTCTGCCAAAGCAAAAGAATCCGTTCTCAAGCAAACAGAAGTTCAAGGCTGAAGATTTCTTTGCCGAGCATGTATTCTTCACTGATTATAATCCATATGATTCTGCTCGCATAAGGAAGAGGCGTTTCTGGACTGCCAGCCAGGCCAATTTCTATTCCTCAGTGCTTTTCAACAAAGACAAAGTCTTCGATCACGCACATATTCCTCATGTGGACATGGAGTCTCTGCCCGGCTTTGAGCTAGTCCTCAGTGTTCTTCACGACGTAGGACTTCTAAATTTCTGCATTGATATCTGTGACTGGAATGAAGAACTCATTCTTCAATTCTATGCAACTCTGCACATCAACGGAGACGCTGAAGACGTGAACTCCTGGGTATTAGACTGGATGTCTGAAAATACTCACTACAAGGCACCTGCAACTGAATTGCTTCGTGCTCTACCACTCAGTCCTCCACTTGATGATGCTCGTTGCATCTACAACGAACCAGAACTTTCAAATCACTATATGCAAGTGCTGATGAAGCCATTGAAGCCAAGGCAGGCCCCACGAACCAAGTTCCTCGTCAAGGAATTACTCTATGTGCCTCGGACTGTCTATCGAATTCTGACGAAGACAATGAGTCCTATCAAAGGCCATGACTCAAATGATGAAGAAGTCATTGGCATCGTGAAGAATATGCTTTTCAACCTCATTCATGGCATTCCCGTCAACTTCCATGATTTCTTCATGAGGACTCTGGCCAATATTGCTATGTCACCATTCGAGTTGAAGCCCTATGCTCCTTGGATCATGAGATTCATCAGGGCAAGATCTTCACTGAATTACAAAGCTGACACTCTAAACCACTATAGCTACTTGCCTCCCATTGAAGTCCTCAAACGGACAGTTTCATCAGCTAATGATAAAGGCAAGGCCGCTGCTGTGATCGATGAAGGCATTCGTCCATTGGATGGTCAATTTCGCAAGGCTGCATCTTACTCTACCAATGACGATTCTGCCACACATGACTCTGCTGTAAATACCTCAGCCAAGAAAACTCCTCAAGCCACAGCACCCAGGGTGATGACTGATCGTGAGTTACTCCTCAGTCTTCATCAGAAGGTTGATCGCAATCATAAATGGGTCAAGCGTCAGTTTGGTTCAATTCTTCATAACATGACCTCAACACACAATGCAGTGAAGAAAAACCAATACTACCTCCATGAAACCTTCAACCGCACCTGGGTTGTTCTCTCTCATGTCTACAGCGCTGCTGATCTGAAGAATATGGGTCTCAAGGAAGAATTTGACTGGTCTGCACCTCCACCGAAGAAATTCAAGAAGGTCAAAGTTCCTTCCTTGGTGGCCAGCTCTTATTCTTCATCACGTGACACTGATGAGTATGAAGATTTGGACGACACTGCGGCAGGCCCTGCTCCAACAAACAACCCCGACAACGCTGGCGCTCCTCCATCAACTTGAAATTCTTCAGGGGCGTTAGTCCTCAGTTTCAATCCTTTTGGTCATTTGATGACAAATGGGGAGAAATCTGAGTTAGTCTTCAAGCGGGTCTATATTAAGGGCATTTTTTTAAGTTACAACTCTCGTTCTTCTGAAACTTTATTTGGATCGAGTTGTAATCTTAAACCCGATGGTGCGCTGATACTTTTGTTGCATTATGCTCCGCATGCTTATTCCTCGTTAATGACATTGCACGCATGCTGAATCTCATCAGGCACCATATTTCATCATGCAATTCAAATTCTTCATATTATATATCAAATGCGTGTATGAATTACAAGATATAGGGGGAGATCTCCATGATTCAACTCTTCAAATGTGCAATGCTTCAAAAGCAAATTCCTCACTATGCACATCTTCAGGGGGAGTTCTTCTATATCTTGTAATCAAATTCCTCAATATCAGTGTATACACATCATATATTTATCCCCGTTGAAAACTTAACCTATGTTGTCATCAATCACCAAAAAGGGGGAGATTGTAAGTGCATCTAGTGCCCCTTAGTGATTTTGGTGTATTGAAGACTTATAGGTTAAGGGACTAATGCGTTTGTGAGTGTACACAGGTCTATAAGTCTATGAGGAGTTTGATATTTACAGAGAAAGTCGACCCCTAAAAATGAAGTTCTTCAAGTGAAGACTTTGATATTCTGAAGACTTTCTGAAGACTTTGAAAGTGAAGAAATTGGTGTGACCTTGAAGACTTGGTATTCATTTGTGGGACATGAAGCGTGAAGACTTTTGTTTTCGTAGTTTCATTTTCTCCTTCTTGAGTCATAGGAAACACCGTACTGTTAAAGGGGGTCGAGGAAATACTAAGGAAAAATTTCAATGTGATGCTCAACTCAAAATCCTACACCTACCAATCCCTTTGAGTGAAGCCTTTGGAAATCTCATACAGTTCAGCCACTTTCTTTAGTGACAGAAACGAAGTTCTTCTGGTCGCTGATGAATTTGTTCTGACCGAGGAGTTAGGAATTCGCCAATGCGAATTACCTACACAGTGAGGAACATGATAGCCCTTAGGAATTTGAGAGTCAAATTTCCGACCGTTGCTGTGCTGCACGCCAGCTGTCCCAAAATATCTTATCCACCTAACGGTCATATCATTGAGGGGCATTTAAGTCTTATCATGTCGGGCTGCTCCCTAGGCTATAAATAGCCGCCCTCTACAACCACTAGCTGGTTGGCTGCTCCGAGAGAACTTGACACTTGTCATTTGAGAGCAACCCATCCTCCGAGGACTTTGAGCGAAAATCATCAAGTGAGGAAAATCCCAAACCCAAACACCTACAAACCCCAAAGTGATTGAGCATCACTGAAGAAATTGATCCTGCATGGATCCGACGCTTGTTACCTTTGAAGACTGTGCTTCTTCCAGACGGTTAGGCGTCAAGGTCTAGAGCATCCAAGAGGAATTGTGGATCGCCAAGTGACCAAGTCTGTGAAGGTTTGGAAGTCGCCTGAAGACTTACCACGAGTGATTGGACGAGGTCTGCGTGACCTTAGTTCAAGGAGAATACGGTGAGGACTGGGTGTCCTGAGCTGCGTGCTCAGCGACTGGGTGTCCGGGACTGCATGTCCTTGAGTTTAAATACTCAGCCGCTCCAACCAGACGTACAACTGAGACAGCAGTTGGAACTGGTCTACCAAATCATTGTATTCACCAACCTACTGGTTCTATTTCCTCAACCCTTTCATTTCCTCATTACTGTGTTGAGTGTTTGTTCATATCTGTGTTTGAAGACTTTGACTGAAGACTTTCTAAATTTCCTCAGTTCAATTTCTTCAGTCTGTTTGTCTTCATCTTGTGTTATCCTGTGATTACGCTTTCTGTACTCTGTGCTAGTCTTCATTTCATCATGATGACCATGCTTGTATTC
>NW_025239321.1:0-3932 GCF_018294505.1 Triticum aestivum
GAATACAAGCATGGTCATCATGATGAAATGAAGACTAGCACAGAGTACAGAAAGCGTAATCACAGGATAACACAAGATGAAGACAAACAGACTGAAGAAATTGAACTGAGGAAATTTAGAAAGTCTTCAGTCAAAGTCTTCAAACACAGATATGAACAAACACTCAACACAGTAATGAGGAAATGAAAGGGTTGAGGAAATAGAACCAGTAGGTTGGTGAATACAATGATTTGGTAGACCAGTTCCAACTGCTGTCTCAGTTGTACGTCTGGTTGGAGCGGCTGAGTATTTAAACTCAAGGACATGCAGTCCCGGACACCCAGTCGCTGAGCACGCAGCTCAGGACACCCAGTCCTCACCGTATTCTCCTTGAACTAAGGTCACGCAGACCTCGTCCAATCACTCGTGGTAAGTCTTCAGGCGACTTCCAAACCTTCACAGACTTGGTCACTTGGCCATCCACAATTCCTCTTGGATGCTCTAGACCTTGACGCCTAACCGTCTGGAAGAAGCACAGTCTTCAAAGGTAACAAGCGTCGGATCCACGCAGGATCAATTTCTTCAGTGATGCTCAATCACTTTGGGGTTTGTAGGTGTTTGGGTTTGGGATTTTCCTCACTTGATGATTTTCGCTCAAAGTCCTCGGAGGATGGGTTGCTCTCAAATGACAAGTGTCAAGTTCTCTCGGAGCAGCCAACCAGCTAGTGGTTGTAGAGGGCGGCTATTTATAGCCTAGGGAGCAGCCCGACATGATAAGACTTAAATGCCCCTCAATGATATGACCGTTAGGTGGATAAGATATTTTGGGACAGCTGGCGCGCAGCACAGCAACGGTCGGAAATTTGACTCTCAAATTCCTAAGGGCTATCATCTTCCTCACTGTGTAGGTAATTCGCATTGGCGAATTCCTAACTCCTCAGTCAGAACAAATTCATCAGCGACCAGAAGAACTTCGTTTCTGTCACTAAAGAAAGTGGCTGAACTGTATGAGATTTCCAAAGGCTTCACTCAAAGGGATTGGTAGGTGTAGGATTTTGAGTTGAGCATCACATTGAAATTTTTCCTTAGTATTTCCTCGACCCCCTTTAACAGTACGGTGTTTCCTATGACTCAAGAAGGAGAAAATGAAACTACGAAAACAAAAGTCTTCACGCTTCATGTCCCACAAATGAATACCAAGTCTTCAAGGTCACACCAATTTCTTCACTTTCAAAGTCTTCAGAAAGTCTTCAGAATATCAAAGTCTTCACTTGAAGAACTTCATTTTTAGGGGTCGACTTTCTCTGTAAATATCAAACTCCTCATAGACTTATAGACCTGTGTACACTCACAAACGCATTAGTCCCTTAACCTATAAGTCTTCAATACACCAAAATCACTAAGGGGCACTAGATGCACTTACAATCTCCCCCTTTTTGGTGATTGATGACAACATAGGTTAAGTTTTCAACGGGGATAAATATATGACGTGTATACACTGATATTGAGGAATTTGATTACAAGATATAGAAGAACTCCCCCTGAAGATGTGCATAGTGAGGAATTTGCTTTTGAAGCATTGCACATTTGAAGAGTTGAATCATGGAGATCTCCCCCTATATCTTGTAATTCATACACGCATTTGATATATAATATGAAGAATTTGAATTGCATGATGAAATATGGTGCCTGATGAGATTCAGCATGCGTGCAATGTCATTAACGAGGAATAAGCATGCAGAGCATAATGCAACAAAAGTATCAGCGCACCATCGGGTTTAAGATTACAACTCGATCCAAATAAAGTTTCAGAAGAACGAGAGTTGTAACTTAAAAAAATGCCCTTAATATAGACCCGCTTGAAGACTAACTCAGATTTCTCCCCATTTGTCATCAAATGACCAAAAGGATTGAAACTGAGGACTAACGCCCCTGAAGAATTTCAAGTTGATGGAGGAGCGCCAGCGTTGTCGGGGTTGTTTGTTGGAGCAGGGCCTGCCGCAGTGTCGTCCAAATCTTCATACTCATCAGTGTCACGTGATGAAGAATAAGAGCTGGCCACCAAGGAAGGAACTTTGACCTTCTTGAATTTCTTCGGTGGAGGTGCAGACCAGTCAAATTCTTCCTTGAGACCCATATTCTTCAGATCAGCAGCGCTGTAGACATGAGAGAGAACAACCCAGGTGCGGTTGAAGGTTTCATGGAGGTAGTATTGGTTTTTCTTCACTGCATTGTGTGTTGAGGTCATGTTATGAAGAATTGAACCAAACTGACGCTTGACCCATTTATGATTGCGATCAACCTTCTGATGAAGACTGAGGAGTAACTCACGATCAGTCATCACCCTGGGTGCTGTGGCTTGAGGAGTTTTCTTGGCTGAGGTATTTACAGCAGAGTCATGTGTGGCAGAATCGTCATTGGTAGAGTAAGATGCAGCCTTGCGAAATTGACCATCCAATGGACGAATGCCTTCATCGATCACAGCAGCGGCCTTGCCTTTATCATTAGCTGATGAAACTGTCCGTTTGAGGACTTCAATGGGAGGCAAGTAGCTATAGTGGTTTAGAGTGTCAGCTTTGTAATTCAGTGAAGATCTTGCCCTGATGAATCTCATGATCCAAGGAGCATAGGGCTTCAACTCGAATGGTGACATAGCAATATTGGCCAGAGTCCTCATGAAGAAATCATGGAAGTTGACGGGAATGCCATGAATGAGGTTGAAAAGCATATTCTTCACGATGCCAATGACTTCTTCATCATTTGAGTCATGGCCTTTGATAGGACTCATTGTCTTCGTCAGAATTCGATAGACAGTCCGAGGCACATAGAGTAATTCCTTGACGAGGAACTTGGTTCGTGGGGCCTGCCTTGGCTTCAATGGCTTCATCAGCACTTGCATATAGTGATTTGAAAGTTCTGGTTCGTTGTAGATGCAACGAGCATCATCAAGTGGAGGACTGAGTGGTAGAGCACGAAGCAATTCAGTTGCAGGTGCCTTGTAGTGAGTATTTTCAGACATCCAGTCTAATACCCAGGAGTTCACGTCTTCAGCGTCTCCGTTGATGTGCAGAGTTGCATAGAATTGAAGAATGAGTTCTTCATTCCAGTCACAGATATCAATGCAGAAATTTAGAAGTCCTACGTCGTGAAGAACACTGAGGACTAGCTCAAAGCCGGGCAGAGACTCCATGTCCACATGAGGAATATGTGCGTGATCGAAGACTTTGTCTTTGTTGAAAAGCACTGAGGAATAGAAATTGGCCTGGCTGGCAGTCCAGAAACGCCTCTTCCTTATGCGAGCAGAATCATATGGATTATAATCAGTGAAGAATACATGCTCGGCAAAGAAATCTTCAGCCTTGAACTTCTGTTTGCTTGAGAACGGATTCTTTTGCTTTGGCAGAGGGGTGTCAGTGAGTTGCATCACCACCTCAGGAATCGCGAGCTCAGGTTCTTCAGGCTGAGGAATTTCTTGTTCCTCAACAGGTGCAGTCTGAGGATCAGCAGCAGCAGGTTCATCAGCACTAGTGGCTGGAATTTCTTCATGCACAGAGAGAGTGGGTTGAGTTTCTTCAGAGCCCATTTGAACTATTGGTGCAGGGGACTGAGGAATCTGTTGGAGCGGGGTGAAGAGAGGAGTATTGGGATGCTGACTTTCCCAAAAGTCATCATTCATCACAGGTGTGGTGCATCCTATATCCACATCTTCATCTTCAATTTCCTCAACACCAGCCTCTTCAGCCGTGAACTGAGGCATAGGTGAGGAAATGACTGGCGTTGAAGGGATTGCGTCCACTTCAATTTCTTCATCAATCTGCTCTGATGAAGCAGCAGAGTGATGTTCTTCATCAGATCCGATGGGGATCTCATAGTCTTCTCCAAAAGGAACAAGGTCCTTTGACGGCATGGAGGAAATCGGAACAGCATCAATTGGATTTTCGAGTGAGCTGGTC
>NW_025239322.1:0-3932 GCF_018294505.1 Triticum aestivum
CACCTCTTTTACAGTTTGTCTTCCAAAATGACCAAGCAATTCTCTGCTTGCAACTGGGTTCCTTCCCGGATCACCGAGACTCAACTCAACGGATATGTTCTGACTGGCGCTTTGGCCAAGAAAAGTGTCCTGCATTGGAGAGTCCCTGGACCTGAATGCCCTCCTGAACCTCAAGATGGAGAAGTGATCGTTTTTATGCAACATTTAGACCGGGGTTTTAGCCCTCCCGGTTCAAAGTTTTTCCGGGATGTACTTGCTAGTTTTCAACTCCATCCTCGGGACATCGGACCAAATTCTTTGTCCAATATATGCAACTTTCAAGTGTTCTGCGAAGTTTACCTTCAAGAAGAACCAACTGTTGAGCTCTTTCGAGACTTTTTTCACTTAAACCGCCGAACCGAATATTCTGACGGCCCCAACACTGAACTTGGTGGTGTGTCAATTCAGAAGAGAAAGGAAGTTGATTTCCCTCATGCCAAACACCACAGCCATCCAAAGAACTGGAATCAAACATGGTTCTATTGTTAGAACATCACGCCTGCTGATGAAAACCCTTTGTCGGGTTACCGTGCTCACCGGCTCAGCAACGGCCATCCACTGCCTCTGCGGCTTACTGCCAGACAACGACAAGCCTATGCTCCTCAACTCGCTAAACTCTGGGCTTTCCTTGCAAACGGTTTGACCGGCATTGATCTCGTCCGCTGCTGGGTTTCTTGGGGTATCCTGCCCTTAAGCCGCTGCCCCGGTTTAATGCATGAATACACTGGCAACGTCAAGGATCTTCATCGATATCATGAAATAGAAATGACTAACGATGAAGTCACTGAATCTGTAAAGAAGATGCTGGATGAACCGATCGCCGAATGCAGCAAAACTGGGCTACGACCTTTTTACGCCTCCAACAAACCGCCAGCGGTAAAAAGTTTAACTTTATGCTTATTGATCCGCCTCCACTTTAACAATGTTCTAATACTCCTTTGTTTAATTTCACAGGCAAATAGAACCTTCTGGAAGAGGAAAACTCAAGATAAACCGGCAAGGGCTCCTCGTGTGAAAAGCAAAGTCACAAGGAGAGCAGCCAAGAAGAAAACCGCCGAGTCTTCTGATCCGCCAAAAGACGTTGATGAATCGGATCAAGAGGTAGAACTTGACTCCCTTGGTTCCTTTTTCATACACCTTATTGACAATGACTATTCCCAGGATGATGCGGAGGCCAGTTGTGCGGACCATGTAGAGGTAATCTCTCTTTCCTCCGATTCAGATCTTGTGCCGGTTCAAAAATTTCACCGTGCAGTTCAGAAAGTAAAATACTCTCACCCTCTTGCTCATTTGGATCCGCAATTTGCTTTGAAGACACAGCAAGCTGAAGGTCGTCGCACAACCCGGCATAGTGGTCAGTAAGTCACCTCTTCCAGTTTACCAGATACACCAACCCGGAAGCGTCGTCCAGAGGTTTCTTGTTCTCCCCAAAAAAATTATCCTTTGAAAGGTTGCTTCCGATACCCACTTAATCCGCCTGACCCGAATTACCAGGTGCCTTACAATTCTTCATCTGGCGGTTCATCAACCACTCAAATACCTCCCCTTAAGACCGTCCCTGGGTAAGTATACTGGTTTTAACTTTGTCTTCTTGCGCCGGTTTACCAACTGACCTTTTGTTTTAATATTACAGCGCCAAAGCCCATCTGAGCAAGAAGGCAAGACCTCTAAAACCAAAGAGGAGCTAAAGGGTGCTTTGACAGCGATGGAGAAATTGAAAGATGGCTTCAAAAATGAACGCACCAACTGGGAAACTGAGAAGGCTGCTTTGTTGAAGCGGGCTGAAGATGCCGAAGTAGCTCTTAAACCGGTGACAAAAGAGCTGATAGGGCTGAAACATCAAGTGGATGCCATGACTTCTGCAATTTTTGGTAAGTACTTTGTCATAGCCTGTTTGGAAATATCTTCAACTCTGCCGGTTTAACATTAAATTCTTAAACCGTTGCAGGTAATCGCATTGCTCATCTGGGCGCAGATATGCGGATGAAGTTGAAGGCAGCGTACACGTTGATTGAGAAACTGTATACCAGTGCACAACGAGTCATCTGTGCAGCTTCGTACAACAAACCGGCCCCAACTTTGATCAAGGATACTTTGGCCAAGCTATCAATGACTCCGGCTCAGATAGAAGAGTTGAAGCGGTCTGCTGCCAGGGCTGGTGCTTTGTTAGCACTGACTCGTGCCAAATCATGGATAGCTGACCTTGATCCAGTTGATATTGCCAAGGGCTATCCGGATGAACAGGAAAACAGATCAACATTTGATAATGAAGCCCTCAAAGCCCTGACCAAGGAGTTGCGTCCAGTAGCAAGTCAATTGGCTGAAGAGTTGAACTTGACTTCTCATCGGTCATTCTATGATGCCAACAACCATCGAGTTGACACTGCGGTGACAGAAGTGTAGAATCTTATTCCGCCCATTTGTAAGCATACTTACGCCCCTGACATTGAACCGTCGAATCTTATAAATGAAGAGGCTGTCTTTCAAGCTCTAACCCGGATTGACTGGACCACCGTTGACTTCCAGCCACTGGGTGGGGAGGAGGAGGTTGAACCGACGCCTGAGGATCCATCAACTTCACGTCGTCCTGGCAATGAATCTTAATCCGGCAATCGGGTTATTTTCACAGACTTTGTTCTGTGTAAGAACAATCATTATTCTGGGCCTCGCAGCGCCTTGTAATAGGCTAGTTAAAATACTTTGATTTGCGGTGCTGATACATGACTTTGTTTGATACGCCATGATATTTGCTGTGCTTGATTATATACTTTGATAATTTCATGCGATCCTGATGGCTGCATAAAAAGAATTGTCCGGGCGGTTTACCACCGGACGGGTCACAATGCCCAATACAAAGCTTGGTTAATTACCAAAGCTGAATCAAAATATGAAATAAATCATACCTGTGATATTAAATCACTTAGTTGGTTTACCAACTTGGATTTGTAGTAAGGGTGAAAACCCAAATCTGGAGTATTGATAACTCCCACCATGCAATGCTGGTGTATACGTTTAAACCATACCGGGTTGTCATAACCATATGATCATGCGGGTAATATGTAATCAAAGCCAGTCCAGGTTATGAAACACCGGTTTGATAAGAAATATGGTCTGACAACTTATAGTTGAAAGCCAAGCCGGGCTAACAAACACCGCGTTAATATGAATATGGTCTGACAACTTGTAGTTGAAAGCTAAGCCGGGTTAACAAACACCGGGTTAATATGAAGACTAAAAAGCCACACCGGGTCAATGGACACCGACTCAATATAAACTTATAAAAGGGTAAAAAACTTCGCAAAAAGCAAACAAAACCGTGTAGTCGAGGCTTTTCAAGGGCTGCCAGGCCCAAATTCGAGGCTTTTCATGGGCTGCCAGGCCGCTGAGTTAAACCATTTTGCAAAGCCTTTTAAGATGGGCCTCCAACTAACCAATCGTCGTTTTAACTTTGACAAGTTCATGCTCTGTAAAAGATTGACTTGTCAAACGTTCGGCGGGTCATGCTAGGATTACCTGGATAGGAGTGGCTTACTTGATGAAGGCAGGTTAACTCGGAGTTTTAGGTGAATACACCAGGCTTCCCAGCCGTGCTTGACAGCGTATTACAAGGGTCCATTCAAATCCTTTGTTGCATTGCACAAAGAGCCCCCAAGTAACTTTGTGAGATGTGCTCGATGGGTGCCTATGTTTGAGTTGTGCATAGCATCCAGACTCTCTTTGGCCCCTTGGGTATGAAGCTCCTAAGTTGTATTGTGGTATGATAGCCGGTTTAACAGGTAGTACTCCGCTTTGTCAGCTGAAGCCCTCATGTAAATAAAGAGATATTTGAAGAAAACGGCGGAGACCCTGCTTATAGCAAGGATGCCGGTTTATTATATTGATCATAATATATA
>NW_025239323.1:0-3931 GCF_018294505.1 Triticum aestivum
TATGACAGAAAAAAAATTCGTTCGGCCCAAAATGTCACGGATGTGTCTTTTTTTGTAGTGTTTACTAGCATTGCAATACCGTTTGTGCTCACTTTTATTATTAGTTACCTTGCTATTTTTATATTTTCAGATTACAAAAACCTATATCTACCATCCATATTGCACTTGTATCACCATCTCTTCGCCGAACTAGTGCACCTATACAATTTACCATTGTATTGGGTGTGTTGGGGACATAAGAGACTTTTTGTTATTTGGTTGCAGGGTTTTTTGAGAGAGACCATCTTCATTCTATGCCTCCCACGGATTGATAAACCTTAGGTCATCCACTTGAGGGAAATTTGCTACTGTCCTACAAACCTCTGCACTTGGAGGCCCAACAACGTCTACAAGAAGAAGGTTGTGTAGTAGACATCAAGCTCTTTTCTGGCGCCATTGTCGGGGAGGTGAGTGCTTGAAGGTATATATTTAGATCTTGCAATCAAATCTTTTTGTTTCTTGTTTTATCACTAGTTTAGTTTCTAAAAGAAAACTACAAAAAAATGGAATTGAGTTTGTCTCATACGCTTCATCTTTTTAATATCTTTTGTGAGTATGATGGAAAGGAAAATTGTGCTCAAGTTCTAGAAGAAGAAGTCTATAAAATGTTTGGCACTAAATCTTTGAATGATGAACATGATTGCAATGTTGTTAGTATGAATTCCTTGAATATCCATGATGCTAATGACATGCAAAGCCACAAGCTTGGGGATGCTATGTTTGATGAAGATGATATGTTTAGTCCCCCAAGTTTTGATGAGAATATTTATTATGATGAAAGCATGCCTCCTATTTATGATGATTATATTTATGAAAGTGGATTTGGAGAGGTCATGACTTTATTTAGTGATGAATCCACTATTTCGGAAGAGGTTCCAATTGATTATGAGAACAAAGTTGCTATCTATGATGATTATTGTGATGACTTGTATGCTATTAAGAATAATGATAACCATGAAACTTGTCATCATGATTTTAGTTTTCAATTTGATTATGCCTCACATGATAATTATTTTGTTGAGATTGCTCCCACTACTATCCCGGAGAAGAAATTTGCTTATGTGGAGAGTAGTAAATTTTCTATGCAAGTAGATCATGAAAAGAATGCTTTAGGTGCTGGTTATATTGTTGGATTCATTCATGATGCTACTGAAAATTATTATGAGAGAGGAACATATGCTTGTAGGAATTGCAATAATGTCAAGTTTCCTCTCTATGTGCTTAAAGTTTTGAAGTTATGCTTGTTTTGCCTTCCTATGCTAGTTAATTATTGTTCCCATAAGTTGTTTGCTCAAAAAATCCCTATGCATAGGAAGTGGGTTAGACTTAAATGTGCTAGTCATATGCTTCATGATGCCCCCGTTATGTTTCAACTCTTATCTTTTATGTGAGCATCATTGAAATCACCATGCCTAGCTAGAAAGGCATTAAAGAAAAGTGCTTGTTGGGAGACAACCCAATATTCACCTTTACTGTTTTTGTGTGTTCACATGATTATGCTACTGTAGTAATCATGTTTTATAGCTTATGGTGATAGTTGTGTTGATCCTGCTGAAAATCAGAAACTTTTGCACCCAGTAAATTAGTTTTTTTGTAATTCACAGAAACATGCTTCTGATCTGATTCTTTTTGCTCTGGATTGGTACACAAATTGCTTAGGTCTTCCTAATTTTGTAGGATTTTTGGAGTTCTAGAAGTATACGTTTGATACAGATTACTACATACTGTTCTGTTTTTGACAGATTCTGTTTTCTATGTGTTGTTTGCTTATTTTTGATGAATCTATGAGTATTATAGTAGGGTATGAACCATAGAGAAGTTGTAATACAGTAGATATTACACCAATATGAATTTATAATGAGTTCATTACAGTACCTAAGTGGTGGTTTTATTTTCTTATACTAACGGAGCTTACGAGTTTTCTGTTGAGTTTTGTGTTGTGAAGTTTTCAAGTTTTGGGTAAAGATTCGATGGACTATGGAATAAGGAGTGGCAAGAGCCAAAGCTTGGGGATGCCTAAGGCACCCCAAGGTAATATTCAAGGACAACCAAGAGCCTAAGCTTGGGGATGCCCCGGATGGCATCCCCTCTTTCGTCTTCGTTCATTGGTAATTTTACTTGGAGCTATATTTTTATTCACCACATGATATGTGTTTTGCTTGGACCGTCATTTTATCTTGTTAGTATTTGCTTGCTGTTATTTAGAATAATGTTTTCCATCTTTAGTTTCAATAAAAATGTCAAGGATAGCCTTTACCATGCTTATTTTGCTAGTACACATGTTGCTGTTTGAAAACGGAAAGATTACCGATGTTGCAAAAATTCCCTAGAAAAGTCAGAGAATGGTATAATGTTGAAACTTTTTGCATATTGAGCGCTGATAAATCTTCTACAGCTTAGTATTTTTCTCATAATTTTTGGAGTTAGGTAAGTATGATGAATCTTGCATTCTTTACAGACTGTACTGTTTTGGCAGATTGCTGTTATGTTTGCATTGTGTGCATATGTTTGCTTGTTTAATGATTCTATTTGAGGATAGGAGTATTAAATATGCAGAGGAATTTAGTATGCAATGTTGAATAATAATTTTAGTGATTTGTTACAGTAGAAAATGATAAGGTTTTGCATTGGTTTATACTAACCTATCTCACGAGTTCTTGTTGAGTTTGTTGTGGATGAAGCTTTTGAGAAATAGAAAAACCATGATATGAGAAGAATTAAGGAGACACAAAAGTTCAAGCTTGGGGATGCCCAAGGCACCCCAAGATAATATATCAAGAAGTCTCAAGCATCTAAGCTTGGGGATGCCCCGTAGGCATCCCACCTTTCTTCCTCAACAATTATCGGTTAGCATCGGTTGAGCCTAAGTTTTTGCTTCTTCACATGAGTTGTGGTATCCTTGCAATGTCATTTTATTTTATTTTTCTTACTGCTTGATTTGAATACCAAGATCTGAAATTCTTAAATGAGAGAGAGTCTTCACATAGTTACATAATTATTTAGCTACTCATTGATCTTCACTTATATCTTTTTGGAGTAGTTTGTCATTTACTCATGTGCTTCACTTATATCCTATGAGTAAATGGTTGAATGAGTTGAATGTCATAAATCTGAAATTATATATGTCTCATTTGCTTATCCCATGGGGATTAATGACTTCACATCTAAGAAGTAGAGGTTGTAAATTTATTGAAGGTTAGCAAGCATTGTATTGGTCACTTGAACAATTCATGAAAGAATATTGAAGGAAGAGAGATTTCACATATAAATATACTATCCCAGACATCTTTTATAATTGTGAGCACTCATTAAGTATGACATGCTAAAGAGTTGATGTTGGACAAGGAAGACAACATAATGGGTTATATTTTCTCACATCTCAGTTAAAATATATTGTCATGGATCATTCAAACATGTTGAGCTTGACTTTCCTCCTCATGCTAGCCAAAATTCCTTGCACCAAGTAGAGATACTACTTGTGCTTCCAAATATCCTTAAACCCAGTTTTTTCCATGAGAGTCCACCATACCTACCTATGGATTGAGTAAGATCCTTCAAGTAAGTTGTCATCGGTGCATGCAATAAAAATTGCTCTCTAAATATGTATGATCTATTAGTGTGAAGAAAATAAGCTTTATACGATCTTGTTATGGAAGCGATAAAAGCGACGGACTGCATAATAAAGGTCCATATACAAGTGGCAATATAAAGTGATGTTCTTTTGCATTAAGATTTTATGCATCCAACCATAAAAGCGCATGACAACCTCTGCTTCCCTCTGCGAAGGGCCAATCTTTTACTTTATGTCTTTTACTTTATGCAAGAGTCAATGTGATCTTCACCTTTCCCTTTTTCATTTTATCCTTTGGCAAGCACCTCATGTTGGAAAGAT
>NW_025239324.1:0-985 GCF_018294505.1 Triticum aestivum
TGGCATGTTCGAAGAGGCGGCGCGCGTCTCCGGGGTGTGCCCCCCTCACGGACGGCGCCGCCGCCGGCACCTGGAGGGGGGAAACGGACGCGTCGGGTCTACACGGAGGGGATCTTGCTGTGGGTCTGGCCCGGATGTTGCTCCAAAGTGTTCCTATGGGCTGACCTAGCACAACCGGGGGGAGAGGTCCACTGGTCAAAGCTCGTCCGTGCAAAGTCAAAGGGCTAGATCCAGTGGTCAAACGCTACAGGGTTAGGCGGGACGGGGGCCCTGGGGGGGTAGCAATGCCACCGGAGCGTCGCACCGGGACCTCATACATGCGGGGTGGTGTGGTGGCATGTCCGAAGAGGCGGCACGCGTCTCCGGGTTGTGCCCCCCCCCTCACGGACGGCGATGACACGGTAGTAGACGTTCTGCGGTAACGATGCGGCGTGAATATTATTAAATACTCGGAGCGCGATAAAATCATGAGTTTTTTACCCGCTGTGGGGACATGTGCTGTAGGGCTGATGGTAATTTTTCATAATTGTTCGTGATGGAGAAGTATCTGAACAATTCCCTCTACGAGGATTGCTCTTCGCGTGTCTACGACTGTGGCCGACGGCCTCAGGGGGCTAGCATGCCGCCAAATCTTGCGTAGGCGGCCTCTCACAAGTCTGGAAGTGTTTTGGCGGGTGCAAACGCCCGGCACGCGTCTCCGAGGTGTGCCCCCCCTCACGGACGGCGCCGCCGCCGGCACTTGGAGGGGGGAAACGGACGCGTCGGGTCTACACGGAGGGGATCTTACTGTGGGTCTGGCCCGAGTGTTGCTCCAAAGTGTTCCTATGGGCTGACGTAACACAACCGGATGGATAGGTCCACTGCTCAAAGCCCGTCCGTGCAAAGTCAAAGGGCTAGATCCCGTGGTCAAACGCTACAGGGTTAGGCGGGACGGGGGCCCTGGGGGGGGGGTAGCAATGCCACCCGAGCATCGCACCGGGCCCTC
>NW_025239324.1:1300-2468 GCF_018294505.1 Triticum aestivum
GGCTGACGTAACACAACCGGATGGATAGGTCCACTGCTCAAAGCCCGTCCGTGCAAAGTCAAAGGGCTAGATCCCGTGGTCAAACGCTACAGGGTTAGGCGGGACGGGGGCCCTGGGGGGGGGTAGCAATGCCACCCGAGCATCGCACCGGGCCCTCATACATGCGGGGTGGTGTGGTGGCATGTCCGAAGAGGGGGCACGCGTCTCCGGGGTGTGCACCCCTCACGGACGGCGCCGCCGCCGGCACCTGGAGGGGGAAAACGGACGCGTCGGGTCTACACAGAGGGGATCTTGCCGTGGGTCTGGCACGGATGTTGCTCCAAAGTGTTTCTATGGGCTGACCTAGCACAACCGGGTGGACAGGTCCACTGGTCAAAGCCCGTCTGTGCAAAGTCAAAGGGCTAGATGCCGTGGTCAAACGCTACAGGGTTAGGCGGGACGGGGGCCCTGGGGGGGTAGCAATGCCACCGGAGCGTCGCACCGGGACCTCATACATGCGGGGTGGTTTGGTGGCATGTCCGAAGAGGCGGCACGCGTCTACGGGTTGTGCCCCCCCTCACGGACGGCGATGACACGGTAGTTGACGTTCTGCGGTAACGATTCGTCGTGAATATTATTAAATACTCGGAGCACGATAAAATCATGAGTTTTTTACACGACGTGGGCACATATGCTGTAGGACCGATGGGAATTTTTCATAATTGTTCGTGATGGAGAATTAACTGAACAATTCCGTCTACGCGGATTGCTCTTCGCATGTCTACGACTGTGGCCGACGGCCTCCGGGGGCTAGCATGCCGCCAAATCTTGCGTAGGCGGCCTCTCACAAGTCTGGAAGTGTCTTGGCGGGTGCAAACGCCCGGCACACGTCTCCGAGGTGTGCCCCCCCCCCCTCACGGACGGCGCCGCCGCCGGCACCTGGAGGGGGGAAACGGACGCGTCGGGTCTACACGGAGGGGATCTTGCTGTGGGTCTGGCCCGAATGTTGCTCCAAAGTGTTCCTATGGGATGACGTACCACAACCGGATGGATAGGTCCACTGCTCAAAGCCCGTCCGTGCAAAGTCAAAGGGCTAGATCCCGTGGTCAAACGCTACAGGGTTAGACGGGGCGGGGGCCCTGGGGGGATAGCCATGCCACTCGAGCGTCGCACCGGGCCCTCATACATG
>NW_025239324.1:3036-3931 GCF_018294505.1 Triticum aestivum
GAGGCGGCACGCATCTCCGAGGTGTGCCCCCCTCACGGACGGCGCCGCCGCCGGCACCTAGAGGGGGGAAACGGACACGTCAGGTCTACACGGAGGGGATCTTGCTGTGGGTCTGGCCAGGATGTTGCTCCAAAGTGTTCCTATGGGCTGACCTAACACGACCGGGTGGAGAGGTCCACTGGTCAAAGCCCGTCCGTGCAAAGTCAAAGGGCTAGATCCCGTGGTCAAACGCTACAGGGTTAGGCGGGACGGGGGCCCTGGGGGGGCGGCAATGCCACCGGAGCGTTGCACCGGGACCTCATACATGTGGGGTGGTGTGGTGGCATGTCCGAAGAGGCGGCACGCGTCTCCGGGTTGTGCCCCCCTCACGGACGGCGGTGACACGGTAGTAGACGTTCTGCGGTAACGATGCGGCGTGAATATTATTAAATACTTGGAGCGCTATAAAATCATGAGTTTTTTACACGACGTGGGCACATGTGTTGTATGACTGATGGTAATTTTTCATAATTGTTCGTGATGGAGAAGTATCTGAACAATTCCCTCTACGAGGATAGCTCTTCGCGTGTCTACGACTGTGGCCGACGGCCTCCGGGGGCTAGCATGCCGCCAAATCTTGCGTAGGCGGCCTCTCACAAGTCTGGAAGTGTTTTGGCGGGTGCAAACGCCTGGCACGCGTCTCCGAGGTGTGCCCCCCCTCACGGACGGCGCCGCCGCCGGCACTTGGAGGGGGGAAACGGACGCGTCGGGTCTACACGGAGGGGATCTTGCTGTGGGTCTGGCCCGAATGTTGCTCCAAAGTGTTCCTATGGGCTGACGTAACACAACCGGATGGATAGGTCCACTGCTCAAAGCCCGTCCGTGCAAAGTCAAAGGGCTAGATCCCGTGGTCAAA